>NC_074723.1:14222500-14492500 GCF_947242115.1 Biomphalaria glabrata | reverse complement strand
ACTCACTTTAAACTATAAGTGTTTCTGTCCTTTGTTGCCGGATTATTGTCTCTCATGCAACGGAATACTCGTGGTGACGTCATTCAGCTAAGATAAACCGAGGCTATTCGTCATAGAAGGCCTGAACACTGACCTGCAACGTCACAACCTGTGGGCAGTTTAGACCAATAGACGTTTAGTTTAGACGTCACAGGTCCGTCACAGGTCTGTGCGACTTGGTAACGAGCTAAACTGCTCACAGGTAATGACTTTGCAGCTCAGTGTTCAGGCCTGCTATAACTAGAGGTCTCGGATAAACACATTATCGGCCAATTGTTTTACTTATGGTTGCATCGGAAACACGCAAACACATTCCATAACAGCGTTAGGATTTATTATCTTCTTATCGTGTTATATAATACAGACGTTACTTCAAAAAAAAAAAGATTACTTCCTACGCGTCATGCATTCAGTCATGTATGTTATATGTGTCCTAAAATTCATGGACCATAACGGTTGAGAATATTTCATTTTAAAAATAGTATTTTAGCGACTAGTCTTTTTCAATCACTCTCCAAAACGTTACAAGGTCTACTTTACATTCTACCATTGTGTAAGTTCCATAGACGAGTTCATTCTCCGAGGTTCGGCAGGTTTCTGAACGAGAGTTTTTTCGGTGCAAATCGCTAAGGACATTGTTAGTCATTTGATTTGACATTTTTCTGTAGCGTCTTCTGGGCTTTTGTTTTCAGCTCAACTTCCGGATTCACGAATGTCTTTCATAAATAATGATGCGAAACTTCGCGTGCTAACTTTTGAACTGTACACAAATCAATACAGTTTTTAATAGACTCATTGAAAAGCGCCATCCTAAGCCACTTTCTAAATCAGTTTGGTTCAGTTGCCTGGCAACTACTTGTAAAAAAAATTGTTTGGAGATTAGCTTGTCATTCTGTGAAAGAAAATGTTGTAAAGAAGCTTTTGTGCTGTTGTTCTCATAGTGCTGTTTCCTAAATCTTAAAGTCGTGAGAGAGATGTGAGTGGGATGTAAGGCTACTCTGTAAGATAGATGTACAAGTGCTGCTGTAAGAAAGTTCTGATTCTAAAAGACTCCATAAAAGCATTCTGGGTGATAATCCTTTCAAAGAACTCGTGTCTCGTGTGCCGTTAGGATGCTGTAAGATAGATGTGAAAGTGCCGTGAGGCTGCTTAAAGATAGATGTAAAAGTACTTTGAGGCTCCTGGTAAGATAGATATGATAGTGCCGTGAGGCTGCTTTAAGATAGATGTGAAAGTGCCGTAAGGATACTGTTAGAGTTCTGTAAAGGTGCTGAGTGCCTGGAAAGCGCTCCATTTCTCCCAAGGCATCTAGGAACAGTGTGATGAGACATAGGTTTGTCCAAATCTTTACAATCTTTCCCATTGCTTCATTTCTTACTGATTCTAAGAGACTCCATAGAGAGGGTTCCTAGATCCCTACAATAAACTGATGTGTCCTAATGATCTCCACCTATTTGTATTTTTGTTTTTACATTTCCATTTAACTTTAAATAACTTTCAAGTTATTGTCTCTGTGGGACATGAATTTGTAAAAGGGGAACAATTCCTAGACTGACATTCAATCTGGTTCTCAAAATCCAAGCATACGTCATCCCATAACAAAAGTATTAAAATTGGTTACACATATTCATCATCACCAGTCAATTTTGATTTCATAAATAAACAGTACAACACACAAAGGATACAATTTTTTTAAATATGCACTAGAATGAATTGATGATGCAATATATAAGTAAATTTTAACTACATCTCAAAGTGTGGTCATATTACCATATAAGTCCGTTGTCATATTTTAAATATTCGCGTCAGTAACTAATCTATTATTGCTACTTTTCAATTTCAGCAGACGTGGCCAGTCTTTTGGTATGGTTACTGTTGCAAATTTTTATTTAAAAAATAGAATTGATTTACTGTCATGTACTTACATGCCTCTTATCCAAATATCTGTGCCGCACTCATATATTTTGTTTTGTTTTTGTTTTTAAACCTGTTCTTTCTTTCGTATTATTCTGCGTGAAGTTACGCACTTTTTAACAAAAAGTTACTCATGACAAAAAGGGCAAATGACAGCAAGTAACCTCCCTTGACTAAATAGCAGAGGAAGGAGATAGAATGAAGGGAGTCTGTTGCACAGAAGCTTTCAACAGTATGGCAAGTGGAACAACAAAATACTTCAGGCTTTTAGCATGACCTGAGCTCCGATACAAGGAACACAGATTCTTCCAGATGACAATATAAAGAAAAATAAAGAAAGTTGTTATAGATATATTTGTTTTGTTATAGATATATTTGTCTAGCTATAGATATATTTGTTTTGTTATAGATATATTTGTTTTGTTATAGATATATTTGTTTTGTTATAGATATATTTGTTTTGTTATTGATATATTTGTTTTGTTATAGATATATTTGTCTAGTTATAGATATATTTGTTTTGTTATAAGGATATTTGTCTAGTTAGCAAGATACTCGTGTTGTTCATGTAGTTTTATGTTATTAAAATAATAATACGCATAGTCGTGTAGTTACAGGTATATTTGTGTAGTGTGAGGTATATTTGTTAAGTTTTAAGAAAAAGTATGTAGTTAGGGTTATATTTGTTTAGTTTATTGGGATATTTGTGAAGCTAGTGGTGTATTTGTATTTCTAATAGATATTTGTGTAGATGGAGGTATATTTGTGTAGTTGGGGGTATATCTTATCTTATCTTATATAATACAGACGTTACTTCAAAAAATAAGATGATTACGTCCTACGAGTCATGCATACAGTCATGCATATTAACCAATGACTTAAATTCTGCCAAGTCACTGGTTTTCCTGACAGGCAACCCATTCCATGCTCTAAAAGCACTGGGGAAGAAGGAGTATTTGTACAAATATATTTGTGTAGTTTGAGGTATATATGTAGTTGGAGGTATATTTCTGTAGTTTGATGTATTTTGAGTAGTGTGATGTATATTTGTTAAGTTTAAAGAAGATGTATGTAGTTTTGGGTATATTTGTTTAGTTAATTGAGATATTTGTGCAGCTAGTGGTGAATTTGTATAGCTAATAGATATTTGTGTAGTTTGAGTTATATTTGTGTAGTTTGAGTTATATTTGTGTAGTCGAAGGTATATATGTGTAGTTGAAGGTATATTTGTGTAGTTTGAGTTATATTTCTGTAGTTTGAGGTATATTTGTGTAGTTTGAGGTATATTTGTGTAGTTTGAGTTATATTTGTGTAGTTTGAGTTATATTTGTGTAGTTGGAGGTATATATGTGTAGTTGAAGGTATATTTGTGTAGTTTGAGTTTTATTTGTGTTTATTTGAGGTATATTTGTGTTGTTTGAGGTATATTTGTGTAGTTTGAGTTATATTTGTGTAGTTTGAGTTATATTTGTGTAGTTGGAGGTATATATGTGTAGTTGAAGGTATATTTGTGTAGTTTGAGTTTTATTTGTGTATTTGGATGTATATTTGTGTAGTTACTGTGATATTTTTCTTGTCCTACTGCTTTAAGTGAAGATAACGACATGTTTATCACAAGCACGCTGCAACTCTAATGCTCAAAGTGTTTCATGAAGTCGGTCATGTATATTTTTAAATCCATGTAATCTTTAAATACTGGGCTCAATATATTAGCTGCATTATTTAAGCAAGCCAATAGAAGTTGAGACTTTTAAAAAATGTCATCAGATTATTTCTTTTTACCACTTAGCTGTACACGTCTGCCATTGTCTATATTTATTTTCGTATTATAGCAGCTTTCCTAGTAAGGTTCTTTAAAATATAGGAACATCTGCCTCTGTATTTCTTTTTCTTTGTTAATGTTTTAGTTGTTTTATAGTTTTAAGTACATTATGCAATACATTTTATAATAATTCTTTCTATTATACAATGTTTCCATTTTGTGTGCTTAGTAATCATAAAGTTGGTACGTTTAATAGTCATAAAGTTGGTTTGTTTAGTAGTCATAAAGTTGATTTGTTTAGTATTTATAAGTTGTTTTGTATAGTAGTCATAAAGTTAATACGTTTAATAGTCAAAAAGATGATTTGTTTAGTAGTCATAAAGTTGGTTTGTTTAGTAGTCATAAAGTTGGTTTGTTTAGTAGTCATAAAGCTTATTTGTTTAGTAGTCATAAAGTTGGTTTGTTTAGTAGTCATAAAGTTGGTTTGTTTGGTAGTCATAAAGTGGATTTTATTTAGTAGTCATAAAGTTGGTTTGTTTAGTAGTCATAAAGTTGGTTTGTTTAGTAGTCATAAAGTTGGTTTGTTCAGTAGTCATAAAGTGGATTTTATTTAGTAGTCATAAAGTTGGTTTGTTTAGTAGTTATAAAGTTGGTTTATTTAGTAGTCATAAAGTTGGTTTGTTTAGTAGTCATAAAGTTGGTTTGTTTAGTAGTCATAAAGTTGGTTTGTTCAGTAGTCATAAAGTGGATTTTATTTAGTAGTCATAAAGTTGGTTTGTTTAGTAGTTATAAAGTTAGTTTGTTTGGTAGTCATAAAGTTGGTTTGTTTAGTAGTCATAAAGTTGGTTTGTTTAGTAGTCATAAAGTTGTTTTGTTTAGTAGTCATAAAGTTGGTTTGTTTAGTAGTCATAATATATATTTGTTTAACAATTCAAACAATTAAGAAAACGAAACATAAGATCAAAAAGTTCAGGCTAAGTGTGCCTAAACAGACATCTGACACAGACAGATAAAGACTTCCAGACTGACCTGCAGACAGATAATCAGAATGACCTACAGACAGATAATCAGACTGACCTACAGACTAATAATCAGACTGACCTTCAGAAAGATAATCAGACTGACCTGCAGACAGATAATCAGACTGACCTTCAGACAAATAATCAGACTGACCTGCAGACAGATAATCAGACTGACCTGCAGACAGATAATCAGACTGACCTGCAGACAGATAATCAGACTGACCTTCAGACAGATAATCAAACTGACCTTCAGACAGATAATCAGACTGACCTTCAGACAGATAATCAGACTGACCTTCACACAGATAAACAGACTGACCTTCAGAAAAGCAAAAAGAAAAAAAAATATGTTTGGACAGAGAGGACTAGACACAAACCACTTGGATTCTATTTTCTCTAGTTATTAACAGTTACATAGCAGTCTGTAAATCATAAATGATTTTTTTTTTGGATTCGCAAAAGAAAAAAATAAACTTTTTGTTCAGATAAAATTATGTATTTAAATCTCTATTTGAAGTCTCCTCAGCCTAGCTGGAATCTCTGTAAGATTTTTAGAGCAGCAATAGATTACTTTATTTAAATTCGACTTGCAATTTTTTTTTCAAACGTTAATGAGGTTCTATTGATCTTTAGGGCGGAATGTTTGAATTAATATTTGCTTTACTCTCATCTCATATTTCTTTAAGGAAGTTCGACTCTAACGTAGCGCTCATCAGGAATTGTATTTCCCCTCCATTGGAGTTTTCCTTCCATATCAACTAGTTATGTTCAAGATCTGGGCCCTAACCATGTACAATGTAAGACAGATGTTTCGTTTTTAACGTTTTGGTAGCTTGTGTTGAAGGACTTGGTTAACTTCACCTTCGCTTATCTGTTGGATCGTTGGGGCACCACACAGTATCTGCTGACCGTCTTTCTCCATTCCTCTCAGTCTGTTGCCTTGGATAGAACCTCTTTCAATGACAGGCCCGTCCAATGGCGTCCATCCTCATATGTTCTGCTCACATAGCTTCGTTAACTATCAATTAGCAAAATAAAAAGTTTGATTTTTAATGAAAAAAGGGAAACAATTAAAAAAAGCTAATAAAAAGTCAATTTTCAAAAATCAGTACCCACTTTATGTCCAATAAAATCAGATCAGATCTGATGTGATCGAATCGAAACGTCTAACAAAGAAAAAAAAAACAGTATTTTTATAGATCCAACAACATTCGCTCTCAATGTGGGCGACTTTAGAACGCTGTACAATTTATTTATTCCTTACTATTCGAGATGGGGGCGCAGTGGATGAGTTGTTAAGCGATTGGATCCCTAACCTGATGTCTTGGGCTCGAGTCTCGGTGAGGACTAGGATTTTGAATCTCGCGATATTTTAGGGCACCTCTTGAGTCCACCAAATTATAATCGGTACCTAACTTTAGTTGGGGAAACTAAAGGCGGTTTTGTCATTGTGCTGGCCACATGACAGCCTGCTCGTTAACATTGGTCAAAGAAACAGATGACTTAACATCATGTGCCTTATAGATCTCAAAGTCTGAAATGGAAACTTTTACAATGCAAGACTGTATGAGAGCTGTGTTTTTAATTGGACCGTGAAAAAAGATTACGATATTATAATTTACTGTGCCAGATCGATTTTGAGCACATCATTCGGTTTTAATTGAAATGTTCTAGTTTTAAATTGAGTATATGTAATAAGAATATCTCTAATTCGGATCAATAAAAGAAATCTTATTGCTCGTATGTTTCCCTTTATGAGACTTTTCAGTAGAAATTACATACTCCGATGTCTACAGATGGACCAGTGAGTGGGTGGACTTGGATATCACATAGAAATATAATGTTAACATATGAATTGATTTATTTTTTATCCTTGCTTGTCATACGATCAGTAATTGCCCGAAACGTAAAAAAAGAGTATTGAACGATTCATTAGTTATCTACGGGTACTCATAGGACTGTGGACTTTGTGTATTATGGCTGTTGTGTGTTCTAACTTTCTGTTTCTGCTTGACAATCCAGTAGCCTCCCCTAATATTGTTAATTACAAAATCTATAAATAGATGTATGACTCAAACATAGATTTCGAGCTCGCTCAGACAAATGATTTAATAAAGCTAGCTCTTAAGGAGTTATGTTGTATTTCAGTTTGACACCTAATAACACGTTTTGAGTTACCACTTCAATAAAAGCGCCTAAGTGCAATATACTTGAACACACGTCCATTGCTTTCATCCCAAAGAAATGTTCTGTGAAGTCTTCCAATACCAATATGTTTCAAAAGAACTACTAAAAAAGACAAGGGAGATACGATAATCAATATGGACGCCTCTTTTACACTCATTAATCATCTGACTTTGCCTCCAGGTGATTTCCTACGCCACCTGCAATCAGTGTAAGCACGCCGGCTTTGAACGACTCCGTCAAAGGATGATAGCTAGGGGAGGGGGATTAGAAGGTGGTCTCTGTTTCAATGGTTGATAAATAATCTCCCTCGCCCTGGAAGGGAAGAGGAGTTGTTGGTGCAGTCCTTGGATTTAGATTAGTTCAACATGTTTTTAAATTAAATTATACCATGGCTTGAAGGGGCTGCCCAAGAGTTTATGTATCACACGAACTCATTTTATTTTGTGGCGGGTATTACAAAAACGTCCCTAAATTTGAATGGCGTTATATTCTTTTTTTTTCTTTTTTTTTTTTAACAATCCGCGTTTCCCATGTGATAAATTTCCGAGTGACTAAATATCCGGTACCTAAACTACCGGTGCCTAAATTTCCAGTACCTAAATTTCTTAGATTTCGTTGTGAGAAAGTAAAGACGCTTAGTCGTGGTGGTGGCCACATGAAACCCTAGTTAACCGTCCGCCACAGAAACAGATGAGCATTACATCATGAGCAAGAACGAAGTAGAAGAAATCTGCCCCATAAATTGCAAGGTCAGGAAGGGGTACCTTTTGACTTTGAATATAAATCTCAACCACAACTACTTATTATGTTATATATATTGAAATCGCTTTTCCTGTTCGTGTATGCTAAATGTCCATATACGAATTTTCATTTCTGTACTACTTTTTTTTTTCATAGGAAACCTCAGAATTTGCGCTATTCAATTTTAGCTTTATCATCATAGGAATCCTTGGGCCTTAGGCCTCAGTTCTTTCATTTCTGTTCTACTTATTTGTTCAAAATACGCCAATGATATGTAATCAAAGACTTTCACAAATATAAATATTTAAAACACTAATTTTTGTATAAATAATACTTGTAGTGTATTAACATAATTTTAAATCATTTAACACGCGCTGCTAAAGAATGAATCGGATAAAATGTATAAGTATTTTAAATTACAACCTTGTAATTTGATAATTTAATTTCTGAAAATGTGTAAATCTTCCACAGGAGCCGGTACGAACATATCAATATTCAAACAGAATTTCTAAATTTCATCAGTGGCTCTGATACTATAAATAGCTTAGCTGGATTAGCTTCCTTGTGGATGACTTCTCAAAGATTAGCATTTACAGGTCAGTGTGGTTGATTGACTTCTACCTTGACTTCTCGGTGATTGTAAGCACACGCAGTTCAGAGGTCACCGAGTACTAATGTTTTCTTTGGCTTTACGAGCAAAAATCTAGTCTTTGAATCCTAGTCCGAACGGAGGAGTGGCGGTAGGCAGGGTTCGAACACTAGACCAAAGAGACGACATTTGACAGTGCTGAACCACCGACGTTATTGTCTAGTTGAACAAAATAAATGGGCAAGACGTGGGGACAGTTGGAGAGACTCGCCCAGAACCGAGATGCCTGGAGGAAGCTGGTTGGTGGCTAGAGGGGACCACAGGCAGAGATGATGAACATTGCAGAAAAGTTATCTGGTTTAATAAAATACGCCCGAAGCTTCGCACGCAAAACAAGGCAATTCTTTAGAGAAATGTACTTACAGAGAGGTTGGTGTTGACCTACATACAAACTGTCATAAACAACGTAAAGGGGTAGCCTTGTTATCACCACTTCTCACCTATCTCTCGGTACCACACACGATCTGTCAACCGTCTTTCCCCATTCCTCTGTGTCCATTGCCTTGGATAGAATTTCATTCGATGACAAGCTTGTCCATTCTTTGATGCTGTCTTCCCATTGCTTCCTCTGCCTATTGAGCGGTCATGAGCTTCTGTCAAGGTGTTATCATAAATTGTTTGGAACAGTGGAATTTAGATCATAAAAACGGTATGATTCCTCAATAAGCTTTACGTTTTATGGGAACGTTATACCAATATCTTATTTATTGGCCAGTTGCTAATGAGGGTGTCATGTAGCCAGCACAATGACTACAATGGTATTGACCTAATTTACGGCAGTCAGACTCGTATTTGTAACCCGAAGTAGAAAAGTTAATGGTTAATTTTTTTATATTTTTTTTTATTGATTCATGTTTTGTTAGGGACAATGAATAATTGTGCAAAGTTTCAATTGATCCGAGAATAGGAAGTGGGAGAAATAACGTGTACACAATGTGTACCAGACAGAAGGAGTGAGTTAATATAAGGTTTGTTAAAATACGTCACATCTTTAAGTCGGTATCAAAACGTTATCAGGCGCTGTTTATATAAATATAAATCTTTCCTATCTTTATTCTTTCTATACGAAGTGAGCAGTTTGTCCTATGTCACCTCCGTGGGATGTCATATTTATCATTTGTATTTATCATTTGTATTTCTCTTTGTTGTTCTTTCTACTTGTTGTGTCTCTTGCTGACTGCGTGCATGAGTGAACACCTTATTTGTTCGTTCGTCTGTGCATAACTCTCCCTTCTTCTAGGCACTTAAATAACCAGCCAACGAACCATCTGACATCATTCCCCGTGCCCCCCAGACCGGCTCGATTCTCCCCTCCCCCTTTTTTTTCTTTGAAGCTCTTGACCGCCCCAATTTGAAAAGAAAAAGATAAATCTCATCAGGCGATAGCTTCTTGACATTGACTTAGCTGTAACCTGGACACTAGGGCATGATCGACGACAGGTCCGCTTATTGAGTTGTTCAACCATGTTTTCTTGAAGCAGACGAGAAACAGAGCAGAGCGCGGGAAAAGCGCATACCCAACGCCGGGTGCAAAGACACAGAAGTTACATTACGGTCAACAAAAAGCTTACATATAGAGTTCATTATTTGTTCGATAACAAATGCACCAATGTAGATTTGTATAATTAGATTGTGTCTGTCCGTCTCAGTCGCTCTTCTTTATGTCGTCCTGGTGAAAAAAAAACCTCGTTTGCCAAGCTGAGCTTCGCGAGTTTGAATCCTTTTGAAGGTTTCAACTTTGAAAACGGGACTACGGGACATAAATGTTTGAAATGTTTCACAGAACATTTAATTGTTGTTTTTTTTTATTATTTATTTATTTTTTTGGTTAAGTTTTCAAGTCAAAATTAAAAGCTGTGTAATGTTAACTACAACCACCAACTAATAGAACAAGAAAATGAAAGGAGATATCTTGAAACCCATCACCACAGTTCCAGCATTTGTCACTGTCAAAAAGATCATTTTCATCATACACTGCTCCTAGCCGCGCTCTGAGCCATGTCTGATCCTTAACTTTGCCCTGGACCACAAACATAAAACCATGCATTTCCCTCTCCTCTGTCTTTCTTCCTGACACTTGCGTTCTCTTCCTCTCCATCCCTCCCTTTCGCTCTCTCTCTCTCTCTCTCTCTCTCTCTTTCTATCTTTCTCTATTTCTGTCTTTTCTTTGTAACCTGTAGAAACATTTGAGAAGCCTTACGTTAATCCTGTGTGTACAACTTCATCACTCCATTCAACATCGCGGCTAAAAGATTCATTCAGGTTGTGGGATTTTCAAGTCATGTTGTTGAGGAGCGCAATGGTTCTCAAAGTGCGAAAGAGAGTGTAAGAAACCCTAACACCTCTACAATTCCATCACATTGTATATCTTATGGGAATTGACCTTATAGATGTACTCTACTCATAAACAACGTAATATTTAACAATGTTAATTTTTGTTCAAAGGTCATCTATAGCGTGAAGACTTGAATAATAACAGGAAAATTCAATCTTGGCCTGTATGACCTGCATGATACGAGGGTATCATGTGGCCATCACAAAACTGCTTGATCGCTTCTCAACAGGCACATTCCTCGTTCCATATGCTAGGACCAATTTCTACAAATACTCCTTCTTCCCTAGTGCTATTAGAGCATGGAATGGGTTGCCTGAGCTAGCCAGGAAAACAAGTGAACAGAATTTAAGTCATTGGTTAATATGCATAACTAGATTCATGACGTGTAGGACTTAATCATCTTCTTTTTGGAAGTAACGTCTGTATTCTATAAGATAAGATAAGATAAGATAAGATAAGAGACGTCGTCGTGTCCGCAGAAGAGCAGACTGAATAAGGACTGAGCAAAGCTTTGAGGTCCTCACTGAGAGTCAATTGTTCCAGCATGTTTTCAATCTACGGATCATCGTATCAGCATTGATGTATTGCTTACTTCCACCACTTGCTAGTTTTGTACAAAGCTTATATCAACTCACACTGTCTGTCTGTGCGTGGTAAAAAGTTTTATATGCGTTATTTCTCCCACATCCTATATCGGATCAAGCTGACATTTTGCAGAATTCTTTATTCTGACTGACAACGCTAGAATCGATTTAAAAATTAACTAAATAAATAATTAACTAATGATAACTTATTATTTTTGTTTTGTCTCTCCAACAAGGGAAAGAAATTGTACTTGACAAGTTGTGATAGAAGCTGAATTAGTCCCTTATATAGGTCACGGCTTTAAATTGAAATAACAATATATAACTATACTATCTGCTCTAGCGATAAGTACCTCACTAGCAGAATGGTTAGCACGTCGGCCCGAGGAGGCGTGAGCCATTTGTTTGACGAATTAAGGTCTTCCCCCCCCCTTTTTTTTTGTATATGCTTTTAAAAATCAATTACGGAAAAATCCACCCACAAATTCCTTTCTTTCTCCCCTCCCCCCCCCCCATTTTTCCAACTGGTCCAGCCAGATGAATGACAGGATCATGCAGCATTGAGAAAGCTAAAAGCACGAAATAGCGCTAAACAAAAACAATTGGTTCAAATATTATTAATCGCACAGATTTATTGTTGCTGGTCTAGATCTATTACAAATTTAATTGCACGTATGATCCAAACTAATGGATACAACTACACTTCGTATAAGCTTTGCTGTTTTGTTTTATTTTAAAGTTTTATATATATCTCTCTCTTGTTCTTCCCTAAACTGTGAATATCTAAAATAATCTAAATTGTCAATAAATAAGTTCTTCAAGGACAAACTGTGTTGAACTCAACAGCCTTGAGCGTGTGCCTGTATCCAGGCTTAGGGCCCCACTGTCAGACAAGTCAACACTGGCACTGGTGGAGAGGTCGACTACCACCTCTTTCATCGGTACACACACACACACACACAGAGCATAGAATGACGTCATTGTAGGGATGCAGCCCCCCCCCCCACCCCGTGTTTTGATTTGATCCCTGTCCACCAGAGGACCGCTCAAGAGAATAGAGGCAATGCGCAAATCGAAGATAGATATGGTTATCTCATTGATTAGTAGATAGAAAGAGAGAGAAAAAAAGGTCTTACTAGCCACTGACCATAGATATACCCATACTTCAACAAACACACACACACACACACCTCACGCACATTCCACACTGCATCACACACACATTACCACACACACACAAACCAGCAACCACACACACGCGCAACGCCTACAGACTTGTTCTTTTGGCCTGGTCAGTATTCGATCTATTCTCTGAGTTTCCTGATATATTACTTTCTTTGCCTTCTCTTCAATTTCCACAATCTCTCAAATTACTCTTTTTTTCTCTTATCTTCTCTGAGACTGAGGCTATATCTCAAGATTGACTTCCATGTAAAAAAAAAATAAGTTTTACTATAAGGACAAAATGTTAAACCTTTACAACAAACTTTTATTTGCAATGTATCAACGCAGTTTCACAATACTTCTGTCTTGGTCGTGAACAGTTTCTTCACTATCAAACTTTATCACTGCACACACTCGGTGGATAGTTTCATACTTAGGGGAGAATTCATTAATAGCTAGCTTTTTTTTTTTTTGGTATCCGGTGTAAGAAATACAAAAGTAATGATAAGCAAGTCTTTGAATAAATCTTATAACATTTTTGTGCTTTTTTTCAGCACTGTCAAATGTTGATTTCTTTTGCTTGTCGAACAAAGAAATTTTTTTATATTTACAATATGGCGTCTCTGACATTGTTTTCTTTATTCATTTCAAAGTCTTGCCCAATCATCCTTTTTTTTTCCTTTGCTTAAATTTTTCTTTTTAATTCTTTGGGTGGCTTTGAGAATTCTTTGAGAATTTGTCAAAACCGTTTCTTAGCAAGCACTGAAGAGGTCAAAGGAACATGTGTAGAAAATTTCATGCAAATCCCAACGATAGGTTTTTAGATGTCTTGATACATATATCAGTCATAGAGTCACCGAGTGGTATGTTATACTATAGATTACTAGTCGACCCGCGGCGTAGCATACGCCGCTATTTAGCAACGGGTGAACACTTCCTGAAAGACACAGGTGGGAGTGGGTTTGGGCAAACGACTGAAAAGAAGGAGCAACATAAATTGTCCATGACTGGAAACAGGTTTTGGAAGATACAGGCATATCTTTTTGAACATTTGGCCTTGGGCTTTATTAAAATATGATTGGGCGACGTAGAGAATTCTATATGCAGAGAAGATTATTTGTTCTCCCCCCACCCCTCTTTTTTTTCTGAGCCGCGCTCTCTGTCGTCGCTAAAGTTACGTGGGATAACTCTAGTCTAACTTGCAGAAATAAAAGATTTATCTTTCTATTACTTTTTCATCGAGGGTTAGAGAGTCGGCGTGCTTGCGTGGTGTCTCGCATGGTTGGGCGACATAGAGAATTATATAAACAGTTATACGATGTTATACCATGGCCCACAAAGAGAAATACAATCTTCATACATTCGTTACAGATATTTAATGTAAACAAAATAACTGTTGTTTTTTTGTTGTTTTTTTTGTATAAATATATATTTCACCATCAGAATTTTCTGTCAGCAATATCAAGCAACCTTTCTGAAAGGAAACCTCAGATCATAATTACTTCTTCTGGAGTGAAACATATAATTTTGGAATGTCAGAAGAGTTTTCTTTTTTTTTTTTTTTTTTAGAAATTAATATCTCAAATTATGTTTGGCCAGGTCTATTAACACTTTGGTGTGTAATGAAATATCTGTCACATTGACAAAAAGTTCTTTCCAATAATTATAACCTCGTCTAGAATGAATAGAAATAAGAACTTGATCAGTTGTGATTTAGGGGAGACAATCATTATGATTGCGCAATACAGTCTCATTACTAATAGAAGGTCGGATTTATATGTGGAAAAGTTATTCTCAACCTTGGAAGACACGCACAAAATAGATGTCATTTATAATATTTTCTTTAGGAAGGAAAAGGTTTACACTCTTAAATAAAGTCCCAACTGTGTAGTAGGAAGAGGTCCAGCTCTCTGAAAGTGGTCAGAGAAACAGTGTAAGATCAGGACAGATCCAAAAGGATTTCTTTCATCTCCGCCAAGGGCAATTTACTTCCACAAGGCAACACATGAGACCAACTCAGATTTCCATTTCAGATTCCCAATCATCTTCCAGCCCAAACCCAAACCCGAGTTCCTACCTCTATTGATTTGATTCTGTAGAATGTTAGAACTTTTCATTGTCTCACTTGAATCTAAAGGAGATGATATCAAAATTATTAGGTAAATAGATTTATATCTTAGATGGTTTTTTTTTTTTGTTTCCGATTCAGTGTTTTTATATAGCTCGTGCTAAGACATCAAACAATGTCTAACCTTTGACCTTACAATACCGCTGGTCTTTAGCTAAGCTGTCATGTTCCCTCGACATCGTGATTGGACCCCAAGAAGTTGTTGTTTCCCTCGGGTAGGTGTCGATAGGCATCACCTACCTGTTTATATGTCCATGTCTGACATGAACCGCTGGCACTGATGGCGCTAGGCTCCTGAACTATAGAGAAAGGGACTTATCGGGATAGGTCCAAGGTAAGAGCACTACATCAAGTAGCATTGATTGAGGATTGTAGTTAATCCTTATTTTTGAATTTAAAAAAATATTTTGCCTTGAAAAAGATGATTGAATATTCTATTCTTGTAATGAATTGCTGCATTTAGTATCTAACGAAATGCCTCTTCAGTTCATGAAATTAATTTCAATTTCACTCGAGAGACAAGTTTACAGTGGGGGGGGGGGGGGAAACAAAGTGAATTGAAGAGAAGTTAAAATGAGAGATGTTAGATCCCTTTGTTTTTTTCATTTCACTAGGAAACGGACACTTTCGTTTTCTAAAAATTATTTTTATTTGGTTTCGTCATTTGAGTCTATCCATCGCTAACGAGACTTGACCAAACAGTGAAACAAACAAGTTTATCGGTGTTGTAGAGGAGTCCGCTGCGTCAATACTGTATCTGTGTTGTAGAGGAGTCCGCTGTGTCAATACTGTATCTGTGTTGTAGAGGAGTCCGCTGTGTCAATACTGTATCAACAGAAATAGACACACTCACATACAAAGAAAAACAAAAAGAGAGAAATGAGACAGAAGGCAAAGAGAAGTTCGAAAGAAAAAGAGACATTTGAGAGAGTTTAAGTAGGGGTGGGGCGGGGGGAATGATGAGATAAAGAGAAAAGAGATATTATAAGATCAAATGAATTGAGAGAGCGAGGGCGGAAGAGCTAGAAGGAAAAGAGAGGGTGGAGAGGAAGAAAGGGGGGCGGAGAGAGAGGTAGGGAGATAGAGAGATAGGGAGAGGGAAAGAGATAGAGGCAGAACGAGTTTGAGTTAAAACGATAAATAAAAGAACAAAATTGTAATAAGATCAATAAGAAAGTCGTGATGTTGTGATAGAGACAGAGAAAAAGAGAAGAATGTTGAAATCAAGTGAAAGAGAGAAAGAAAGAGAGAAGAAGAAGAAGAGAGAGAGAGAGAGAGAAGAGTATATCAATAGAGGTAAATGTCACATGTATTCTGTACGTAGGTAAATGTCACATGTATCCTGTACGTAGGTAAATGTCACATGTATCCTGTACGTAGGTAAATGTCACATGTATTCTGTACGTAGGTAAATGTCACATGTATTCTGTACGTAGGTAAATGTCACATGTATTCTGTACGTAGGTAAATGTCACATGTATTCTGTACGTAGGTAAATGTCACATGTATTCTGTACGTAGGTAAATGTCACATGTATTCTGTACGTAGGTAAATGTCACATGTATTATGTACGTAGGTAAATGTCACATGTATCCTGTACGTAGGTAAATGTCACATGTATTCTGTACGTAGGTAAATGTCACATGTATTCTGTACGTAGGTAAATGTCACATGTATCCTGTACGTAGGTAAATGTCACATGTATCCTGTACGTAGGTAAATGTCACATGTATCCTGTACGTAGGTAAATGTCACATGTATTCTGTACGTAGGTAAATGTCACATGTATTCTGTACGTAGGTAAATGTCACATGTATCCTGTACGTAGGTAAATGTCACATGTATTCTGTACGTAGGTAAATGTCACATGTATTCTGTACGTTTGTTGACCCATCTCCCAAAACATCTTCTCATTTCTTTCTCTGTTGTTTTCTTTCTGCTAGATAGACTTAGCCATCAGTCTTTTCTTTGATTGATTAGTACTGAGTGAGAAGAGTATATCAATAGAGGTAAATGTCACATGTATTCTGTACGTAGGTAAATGTCACATGTATTCTGTACGTAGGTAAATGTCACATGTATTCTGTACGTTTGTTGACCCATCTCCCAAAACATCTTCTCATTTCTTTCTCTGTTGTTTTCTTTCTGCTAGATAGACTTAGCCATCAGTCTTTTCTTTGATTGATTAGTACTGAGTGTATAGTACAATACACTGCTCACCAACCACTCCCTACCCCCGCTTTTCTTTGACTTGGGCCAGCTATGAAGAGGTCCTCTAAGAGCTCTCACTTCAAGCCACACACACACACAAACACCTACACACACATACACACATAAACACCCCCCCTCCTGTATGTAGCCCTTCATATTTCCACTAGTTCATTCCAAGGGTGGAGGGACCTGCTGCTGGACAAGGTTCTGCTTGAGGCAGGGGACGGAGAGGGTTGGAGGAAGACGGTTGACAGATCATGTGTGGTGCCCCAACGGTTCAACAAACTATGAGATAGGCGAAGATAAAGGAATTCGCTAGGATAGCGCGAATGTTTTTTTCACAAACAAACAAAAAAACAACATAACTTTATAGACGTCTATAAACGTTTAGATTTTTGTCAGAAGATTTGGGGATGGTTCAGCCGTTATTGAGTATGTGTGTGTTTGCCTGTCTCGTGTATGTGTGATTCGTATGTGAGTATGATTCGTTTTAAGATCGAGTATGTGAGTAATCGCTTTTTAAAATGTCAGTATACATAGATCCTGATGTCCCCCCCCCCCACACACACTAAAGCATGTTACAACTTGACTTGTCTTACCCGCTCCCACCAACTGTTTTTGGTTCCACGTCTGCTCAGAATGTCTTCGTCAAGTGAGTCGAGATCTAGCTACAAGCATTCTCTGTAGGTCAAGCATGTTACGGGTACGTTTAGGTGACGAAGGTCAATGGGGTAACCGGAAGACCGTCGAGGGCGGTAAATTACGTTACTTAATCTCCAGATGCCCCAGTGTCGTCTGCTCGAAGCCTTTGGCATTCAATTGTCTTGGATTTTGTCTTGGATTTCGTCTTGCGCTTATAACTTGGGAAAACTAGTTAGAGACGACAATCCAAGCGCATAGTACACAGCCAGGCAGACATCCTGGAATGTTGGAACTATATCGCTCTAATTAGAAACAAATTATCTTAGCTATGATAAAAATAAATAATAATTTGCTACTCTCCCAGAAGCTAATTTTATTTCTATTAATTATGTAACACTGTTCTCTAAGCTTCATGTTCTAGAATTTTCCTTTTTCTAGTTCCCGAAACTTGCCGCCCCCCCCCCCTCCCCCATCGAAATAGGTTATTCAGGGCTATAGTCCTTTAAACCCATAAGTAAATCCACTTCTGGCGAGAACATGTTAAAAAATACAGGAATAACTAAAACGTGTTTCTATCTCACTGACATGATGGTCTTAATATGTTAATACAGAAATAAGTAAAACCTGTTCCTATCTCACTGACATGATGGTCTTGATATGTTAATACAGGAATAACTAAAACTCCTATCTCACCGACATGATGGTCTTGATATGTTAATACAGGAATAAGTAAAACCTGTTCCTATCTCACTGACATGATGGTCTTGATATTTAAAAAAAAATATTTTCTCGAGTTTGTAAAAAAAAAAAAAAAAAAAAAAACTTCTATTAGCATTTGACCTTGAAGACCTCGAGCACTGACTACAAAAAAACTTTCTTTGACCGATAAGACGACTGTCACAGCTAGCATCATTTATCAATATTTGTCCAACAGACATGAAGCCTAGCCCAACAAACCAATGCCACTGAAGATATGGTATCTCCAACAACTGTCACCTGACGATAGAGAGTAGATCGATTTCAACCAAACTGTCAATCATCGATAAGAAAACCAGGTTCTTGTCATTGAAATATGATCTCCCCTGGTTGAACTAGAATCGGGTTGATGATACCAGGATATCATCTAAAGTTACAGATAAATGATAATCTTCTTTTAGTAAATGCACAATGACTGTTAGCCAACGAGAAGTTCCTGACGATTATATGAATAACTAGCACTATAATCATTAAATGAATTAATTGTTGTATGTGAAATTTTTATGCAAGATAAAATAGCCACGCTCTTCGAAGAACTTGTCAGGATAATCGCGCTGTTGTCTGTAGAAGATGACTATGCTGGCTCGGACATGTTCACAGAATGTTACAGTGTCGACTTGCATAAGAAGGCAGCAGAGCTGCAGATCGTCCAATTCTAAGATATACATATGCTGATGTATGCAAGCACGACATGAAGCTCTTCAGAATAAACACTAACAGTTGGGAGAAAGAAGCACAGGACAGATCCAAATGGAGACCAAGCAGAAAGGAAGGGTCCCTGATTGCAGATAGTGTAAAGACCAGAAGTAGGTGCAAGGAGCTGCAGCGTCTGGTGATCACACACGACTAAGATGTGTGTCTAGGATTGACCTCTGTAGTCACACAAGGGAGAAGATAGTCTCTCGAGACGTAAAATGTCACAGACAGAAAACATATCAAATGACATTTATTTTTAGAAGGAAAGATTGCACTGATGGTGAATTAAAGAGGGGGGTGGCTGATAAAAGAAATGACTGTTGTTGATATCGAATTGAGGTAACAGGTAGATTTGGATGAGTTGAGAGATAGGGTTAGGGTTAGATTGAGAGATAGGGTTAGGGTTAGATTGAGAGATAATTCAAAATCTTTACCATCGCTTGTTACATCAACCTTAAATCTCTCTTTGTATATTGCTCACTGACATATAAAAACTGTAGATATTTGTTGATGAGAACTGATTAGTGTTTTGTTTGTTAAAGAAAATGTCAAGCTATTTATCTAATTTGTTTGTCGAGTGAAATACTGACGCTTACAAATGGACTAGTCATCTTAAGTAGTAAAACACTTGGCTTCCGAACCGAGGATTTCGGGCTCGAATCCAGGCGTAGACTGTTGGGCATCTGATATTAGTTGGGGAAAAAGTAAAGGGTGTTGGTCATTGTGCTATAAACATGACATCCTCGTTATCAGGACGGCCAAAGAATCAGATGACCTTTAAATCGTCTGCTCGCAAGGATCGAATGTGTTCATTACATTACTTAATTATTGGCTATGAGCTGTAGCGTAGCTTGGGTGGGGGGAGGAGGGGGGAAGAATTAGAAAATCCCCCCGGGGCCCCTATTTGAGGGGGCCTCCTTATTCTGTTTTTTCCATTCAAATTAAATATTACGCAAAATGCAGGGCCCCCAGAAAGGACAACCCCAACCTGACCCCCAAACGATCGAAAATTCCTAGCTACGCTCCTGGCTATGAACATTATTACAATTTGTCTGAACATTAAATGTATATCTAGTGATCTGAACGTAGAATTTATATCTAGTGATCTGGACGTAGAATTTATATCTAGTGATCTGGACGTAGAATTTATATCTAGAGATCTGGACGTAGAATTTATATCTAGTGATCTGAACGTAGAATTTATATCTAGTGATCTGAACGTTGAATTTATATCTAGTGATCTGAATGTTGAATTTATATCTAGTGATCTGAACGTAGAATTTATATCTAGTGATCTGAACGTAGAATTTATATCTAGTGATCTGAACGTTGAATTTATATCTAGTGATCTGAATGTTGAATTTATATCTAGTGATCTGAACGTAGAATTTATATCTAGTGATCTGAACGTAGAATTTATATCTAGTGATCTGAACATTGAACTTAGCCTACATTGACATAAATTCACCTGTTTAAATCAAAATGAAAATTGACACTAAGAAAACTATGAACGTACAGCGATAGTTAATTGTTGATCTGAGTAAGTCTAGAATGTTCTGTCATCCACTCCTCGGAGTGTGTTTGTTACATTATGTATTTATAGGGTTAAAGTTTGAACCCATTCTATCCCCACACAAAAGACGAAGAAATAAAGGCTCTAGTCTTCAACCCAGCGAAATGAAAATCGTTCATATTTGGTCTGCCATTATTTCAAGAGCCAACAACGTGCCGCCGAGAGATAGTTGGCTCCTCTCTTCTCCATCTTTCCATTCAGAAATTGCCAGGCCTCACAGTGATCGCTATAATCCTTCATATATTCACCAGACTCTTGGCCGAGTCGAAAGGACCGTTTACTCCAAGAAAGTTCACCAGGGGCACATTTAATGTGTGTGTGTGTGGGGGGGGGGTCTAAAACAGGGCTCAACTTTTTAGCATTACTCGCCAAGAAATTCATTTAGAATTTTTACGCTTACATTACTTTCAGAGAGAATTCCGGGCAATAGAACTGAAGTGACTAACTCAACCATGACATGAAATAATATTGTGTCAAAAACGCTCAAGTTTTAAAACGTTTACAGTTGAATTAAGTAGAAGTTTCACAATAGAAACATATTTGTAGAATGTTTACAGTAAGTTATAGAATAAGCAGTAAAACTCTGAAAAATACAAAGACAAAGCCATACAGTTGAACTTTCTCTGCACATAGCATGATCATGGGCTGCCAATACTAGCTACAAAATAAAAACAACAAATCGAAATTTTTAATGAAATAGTTAATATTAAATTAGCACGTGATTCTAAATTGTATATAAATGTGTACATCTGAAATAAATGTCATTTTTTGCATATACTTACTGTCGCAGACAGAAGCCAAGGGAATTCTTTACTCGAGCCTCTTGAGAAAATAAATGACGTCATGCATTCATGTGGTCATCGAACCCATGTAACTGAATCCATAACAGAAGTTTCCATTTTTGGTTTATCTCTCAGTTACTAGAATAGGAAACAAAATGTAAGGGACATAATCTAGTAGTCATGAAATTAAAATAGCCGATTCTTTTAACTTATAGTACTAGTTTGGCTTAACAAGCATAATTTTCAAATTGTGATTTGAATTTCTGAAGGTTTTCTTATTGGTATAGTATACATAACATCGCATCGAAATGCGAAATATGCTATGGTATATTATACATAACATCGCATCGAAATGCGAAATATGCTGTGGTATATTATACATAAAATCGCGTGATCTCTATAGTGACTACGTTTCATACAATACAAAACTCTCTACGAAAAATGTTAATGCTTTAAGACTATCTGGTAGTACTTGCCCAAGTAGTTTTTTGAAATACGTAGCCTATGACCTTTTAAAAATTATTCCCAGGAAACTAATAATGCTATAAAGGTAAGATCTTTCCATAACTTCTAGGTCACGATGGTTACATCCGGCCCAGCTAATTAGTGACGGGTGAATACTATTCGCCCCACCCCCTCTCTCTTTTTTTTTTCGTCGCTACAGTTACCTGGGGTAACTCTAGTCCGACATGCAGAAATAAAAGGGTGATCTTTCCTTTACTTCTTCTTGCGTGTCCAAACTCTTGAGCCATGAAGAGAATTATATATATAGATAGTCAACCTACTGCAACCTATGCAAACGCAGTGGGCTCCGTACTTTAATAGGACCCGCGCTAGTCCTAGGTGTAAATTATTAAACTAAACCATTTTATAATTTATAACAGAACTCCCACAGTCTCCTGATTTACCTGGAGCTCCTTGAAATCTCCTGAAAGTGCAAAAAATACAAAAAAGTCCCGGAAATCTCCGGAAATTATTTAAAATCTTTTGAAAACTCATACAAATCTAATGAAATATATATTGTCATTTTGGGGTGTCATTCAATATTGAAAACGCTGATCCTAAGCGCGATAAGTAAAAACGGCATTATGCATTACCCGTAATTGTGTAATCTGGTGAAAGAAGCTTCTCGCGCCTAAAACTAATGAAGAATTACTTGAGGTCAACAATTCTCGTATATAGATTGAAACGTTTGCTAATTCTTGCTATTGAGTGTAGGAAATAGAATTTTTATGATGTACTGTATGACTTCGATACACGCAAGGCCCATAATGTAATTGTGTACGTAGTAAAGAATGAATAACATGCAAAGACGAATTTATTTTCTAATACAACTCTTAATTTTCACTTATTATCAGTATCCCTACCCAAACTTGGCCCCGCAAAATCCGTTTAACATAGAGCCCAACAACGGTTGAGTCCGGCCCTGCTATTTAGTGACTAAAACTACGTGGGGTAGAAATTAAAAAGAGTGATTTTCCATGACTTCTTGGTCACAATAGTGAAGCCCGGCCCTGTTATTTTGTGACGGGGGAATACTACTTGTCCTCCCCCCCCCCTTCTTTGTTTTTCTAGTTCGTCCGACTTGCAGAAATAAAAGAGTGATCTTTCCCTTACTTCTTCTTGCGTGTACAAACTCTTGATCCATGAAGAGAATTATATATATATATATATATTATATATTTTATATATATATATATATATATATGAGCTTGGAAAACTCTACAGGCGAATTCAAAGAATATATTTAAGATTTCAATGCGTTTGTCAAATATTTTGAAATTTTAGTCTGCTTTTGAATGTGGACCGTGAAGTAGTGATACCAGACTTTTAGTTTGAATGTGGACCGTGAAGTAGTGATACCAGACTTTAAGTTTGAATGTGGACCTTGAAGTAATGACACCAGACTTTTAGTTTGAATGTGGACCGTGAAGTAATGACACCAGACTTTAAGTTTGAATGTGGACCGTGAAGTAATGATACCAGACTTTAAGTTTGAATGTGGACCGTGAAGTAGTGATACCAGACTTTAAGTTTGAATGTGGACCGTGAAGTAGTGATACCAGACTTTAAGTTTGAATGTGGACCGTGAAGTAGTGATACCAGACTTTAAGTTTGAATGTGGACCGTGAAGTAGTGATACCAGACTTTAAGTTTGAATCTAACCATCTCAAACAATTATTTCAAATGTTCCAAAATAAAGATTCTACAGACGCTTGCAAAAATCTAGTTTTCCTAATTTAATATTTCATTCTCAGAGAATGTGTGCATTGCATGCATCGCCATATATTTGTGAGCAGCTTCTTTCAGTGATGAAACTAAAAAAATCTTTGTCTGGAACACATTGAATTCTGAACACCTCAGTTCATTGTGAAGAATAACTACGTTCCAATTTGAACCGAATTATGACGAAATTTGTTCATATCACTCGCAGCCTCATAGATCTATATCGCATTAGTTTCATTTGGAATCATAAAATGTAATACTAAATTTCTGTATCTATAAATACACAATTTTATGGCCCGCCAAACTTTTTTTTTTTAAGTTTTTGGCCCGCTTCTCAAAAAAATTTTGCCCATCACTGCTCTAGACGTTCGAGCCAATAGCAGAAATGTCTCAACTTTTATTTCATCAATTCAAAACATTTGAGACTCTCTTTCTCTTGACATCTTTAAACTATATTTGTTTTATGGACCTACCAGCCACGAGTGATTCACTTCCACTTCTTTCTTCTTTTGGAAATCATTTCATTATTTCGCTCTTTTGGTTATCTTCCCAATCCCTAAGGGAGGTAATCAACGCTTATCCCGAGCTCGGTGGCTCCCCTCGATACCAAATGGTCAGGTGAAAAAAAAAAAAAAAAACTTCTTCCGTTCTGTACGTTACAAGCAGACGTAGGAAGAGGACAAAAAACAGGGGAGATAATGCAGATAGACCTAATTATCTTTAACCAGACTTATCGAAATGAACAAAAAATGTCGATATTTTCCGCTTTGAGTCTGGTCAACAAATATCTTCTGCACTAAACAACTACCCGGGGCGACAGAATACAGTCTCGCGCCAAGTGGTCCACAGACTCTCTGTGACTACACCAAGTTATGGAGATTAGGTGCATATTGCATAGCATATCTTATGAAGAGCTGTTTTGACTATGCATCAATTTATTGGAAAAAAATACTTGTTGAATATCATTGTTTAAAGTATTAAGTTGTTGTTTTTTTTTAAAGTTTCTCATGTCTTGGGAACTAGGTCAGATAAAGCGTTTTTCTTATAAATATTAAAAAGATATTTTTCTAAAAAGATATTTTCAATAATTGGCTACTTACGCCAAAGGCTTTGCTAAAGGTGTCAGCAGCTAAAGGACCAGCACTGTTGCAAAGGAACTTTACGCTGATAGATTGTAAAGATTTCTTTAGCTAATAGATTACTATGATACAATGTATCCATCAGAAAGAACAAGTCGCCTGTAATTGATCCAGAGAATGTAAGGTACCAAGAGAGATTGGATCACTTTGAAATATACGATTACAATTCATACCCTAAGGAAATTATTTTCATTAAAGTTTTTTATAAGTGACTTCTAATCCTCTCGTGTAGTACTGATCTCGTCTGCGACAATCTGAGAACTTTAAAATAGCATTTTTGTTTCGTTTCGTTTAAATTATACATTTTCTTCCAATTCAATTTTTAATGACTCATGTAGATTGTGTGAGCTTGTTCTTACGTTTCATTTTTAATGACTTCATGAACTTCATTATTCAGAGCACCGACAACCTAGAAAATATCAATAAAATGATCATATGAATATGATAGACAGGAGAGACAGTTTATAGAACACGTACAGAGTTTAGTGTGGTAGACATAGGCAAAAGTCAGAGAGACTAGTGTGATAGAGAGAAAGGGCAAAAGCCTGAGAGAGCGAAAAAGATTAGTGTGATAGAGAGAGAGAGATTTTACGAAATAAGAATATGAAAAGCATGTCGGAGACAAAGAGGGAGAGAGAGAGTGAGTGAGTGAGTGCGAGAAACAGAGAAACAGCGAGATCTTGAAAGGAAGAAACATCCCACAAAAAATCAGTATAATAATTAGATTAATAAAAAGGGCAGGGAAAGCGTGCGAAAGAAAGAGAGTAAGAGACAGAAAGAAAGAAGAGACAGAGTAGACTGGACGAGAAGCAAATAGTTAATTTCATTTTTAATAATAAAAAAAAAAACTTTATTTTCAGTTGGCCTTTGAAATGTTTTGTTTTCTAATTTCTGGTTTTGAAAAGTTTAATTGAATATCGAGCTTTTGTTCAGTTTCTGATCATTATTTTAGATGCGCACATGTAGACTCATGGTATAGATAACGGCACGTTTATACAAGCTCATAAAAAAAGGATTATATAGACTCACCGAGGAGGCCTCCATAGTCGGGCTCATCCCTTAGTACCAAACATGTGCCGCGCCCTGAAAAAAAAATGGGGGAGAGCAGGGAGAGGGTTTTATTAGGGATCAATCTCAAATGATCACTTGATTTAATAGCGCATCGATCTGAAGCTTTCTTGACATAAGCCACTTTGCACAACTTTCAATGACGTAATTCACAAGATATTAGCTTTCGTCAATCCGATTTAAGATTTTTGTTTATCGCTGCGACAAAACACACACAATCAAACACACACGCAAACACACATGCAAACACACTCGCAATCACACACACACACACCTCTATGTGAAAAAAAGATTATTTGAATTTTAACAGTTAAAGTTTCGCATAAAGATGCATTTTCTATAACCTGTTTTAATTTGGTTCAATTCCCTTACGATCCTTTAAAAACATGTTCTAATACCCTCAAAACCACTTCCATAATTTGCATTCCATTCGGACAGTGTTTCCCAAACTATGGTCTGCGAGGCCTGAATATGTGTTCCACGAGCCACGAACTACTGTATTAATTAACTAGGCCTTAACGTGAAGTCATCTCTCTAACATACATAAGCAAGTGTTCCGCTAAATTCTCAGATGTGCGAAGTGTTCCGTTAAGGAAAAAGTTTGGGAAACATTCCATTCGACCATCTTGGTTCATTCGTAAAGGCACCATCTTTGAAGTAAACAACTCTACGTCTGCTCCGGTTTTTCTAATTTACTTTTCCTTCTGTGACTCTCTTCTGCTTGCAAACAATAACGCCTGATCTGCACAAGGTGGGCCCAGCTCGACCCCCCACTAGCGATTTTAATCAAACTGACAATAGGCTCCTCTTGCTGCGTTTTTTTTTAATATGTGAACACCCCCCACTCAAAAAAAAAAAAGAAAAAAAATCTTTCATTAGACTCTCAATACTTTGGTGCAGTTAATTAACTCGCTAATTCAATTACATTATCCTCATTTTCCGAGATGTCCAGCTTTACAGTTGTCTGCATGGTTTTAATGGAACGTCACTGCCCTTTCTGGGATTGAACTTGACCCCATCCCTCACCCACCTTGTGTGTTTACCTAGCCAACTTTCCCATATTACTACCTGGCAGTGAATGAACTTAGTTTTCTAAAGCAACACTGTAGTACACTAGTACACAAAGGTGACAGAGAAAAAAACGAATACACTGACCTATATATATTATATGTCTGTGGAAAAAGAGTATTTATATGAACTTTACCTCTAAATAATTCTAAATCAAAGTATTTATGATTTTTAACCTGTTTTTTTTTTTGTTGTTTTGTTGTTGTTGTTGTTGTTGTTTTGGCATCGGTCCCATTAATGCTAATGTTATTTAAAAAAGTTATGTCCATTTGTTCAGAATTTCTTGAGGTGAAAGTTAAACTGGTGCTAGACAGAAAAATAATCTTTATGATCGATGCACTGAGATTTAGATTTTGTATTCAATGAAACAAGAAATTAAAGGTGTAAAGGTTTTGGTTCACAAGATACAGGCACATTTCATATTCTAAATACTAGAGCAGATTTGTACAAGTGCTCCTTCTTCCCTAGTGCCATTAGAGAATGTAATAGGTTGCATGGATCAGCCAGGAAAACTAACAAATTAACAGAGCTTAAGTCATTGATGCAAGTCTAGATTGATACATGAAATGCGTAGGACGTAATTATCTTCTTTTTTTTAAGTAACGTCTTTAGTATATAAGATAAATTGAAGTTGTAGAAGATCTTCAAGATGGGAGATGGCCACAGCATCAGAAGTGTTCCGTAAAATGGAAACTCAATGATACGTAAGGAGGAAAGATATAAAATAGGTTGTGAGTGGCAAGATAAGGAATTGTAGATTAGAAGTAAGCCATGAGATTAGGAATTGTAGATTTGAAGTACGCCATGAAATAAGGAATTGTCGATTTGAAGTACGCCATGAAATAAGGAATTGTAGATTAGAAGTAAGCCATGAGATAAGGAATTGTAGATTAGAAGTAAGCCATGTGATTAGGGATTGTAGATTTGAAGTACGCCATGAAATAAGGAATTGTAGATTGGAAGTAAGCCATGAAATAAGGAATTGTAGATTAGAAGTAAGCCATGAGATAAGGAATTGTAGATTAGAAGTAAGCCATGAGATAAGGAATTGTAGATTTTAAGTACGCCATGAAATAAGGAATTGTAGATTAGAAGTAA
The DNA here is from genome assembly GCF_947242115.1 of Biomphalaria glabrata. NCBI lineage: Eukaryota > Metazoa > Mollusca > Gastropoda > Planorbidae > Biomphalaria > Biomphalaria glabrata. Next base: position 14,464,716 of record NC_074723.1, on the reverse strand, counting down.
GCCATGAGATAAGGAATTGTAGATTGGAAGTAAGCCATGAAATAAGGAATTGTAGATTAGAAGTAAGCCATGAGATAAGGAATTGTAGATTAGAAGTAAGCCATGAGATTAGGAATTGTAGATTTGAAGTACGCCATGAAATAAGGAATTGTAGATTAGAAGTAAGCCATGAGATAAGGAATTGTAGATTAGAAGTAAGCCATGAGATAAGGAATTGTAGATTTGAAGTACGCCATGAAATAAGGAATTGTAGATTTGAAGTAAGCCATGAGATAAGGAATTGTAGATTTGAAGTACGCCATGAAATAAGGAATTGTAGATTAGAAGTAAGCCATGAGATAAGGAATTGTAGATTAGAAGTAAGCCATGAGATAAGGAATTGTAGATTAGAAGTAAGCCATGAGATATTTTCATCAAGCTAATGTGGATCACAAGATTCAAGGTGGGCTATAAGATGCAAAGTGAGCCATAAGCTTTAGTGTGGGCCATAAGTTGAAAGTTTTATCTAAAAAAAAAGACTTCGATATTTTCATCAGAGCTAATGTGGATCACAAGACTGGAGGTGGGCTATTAGATGAGATGTAGACCACAATAGCTGAATAGGGCTGTAAGAAATTTAAAATGGGAAATCGGCCACTTTGTTGTTGGTGATCTGCTCAATTGATGCCAAAACCCCTGTTAGGATATTGTTGTCTCACCTGCCCCACATCCCTTCCAGCCACTGTACCCACATTTCGCGCCCACACTGGAAAAATGCTGTCGCCAATAATGCTATGCGGGTGGTGGTCGGTATGTCAAGTTTACAGTTGGTCAAAGTTTTAACTATAAAAAAAAAGGTCTTGGATATTTTCATCCGTGCTAATGTTGATCTTTGTCTCGGTCTGTCTTCACACTACCACAAGTCTCATAGCCTCTGTCAATAGGCTTTGTTATTCTTAGCCAACGAGTCTCAAAGTAAGACCCAAAAGGGTGTTGAAAAATAGTGCATTATTATTAACTGAAAATTTCAAAGACATTAATTCGAATACTTCCCTTTAGACCAATGGTCACTTAAGAAATGCACATTTGGCCTTCGCAATAGCAAGTCTTACCATTCTTATGACCTACCAAGTGTCCAGCTATTTGAGAACCATTGTGTATTGAATTTTGTTATTGATCCTATGTTTTAACATACAGTGAACTATTTCTAGTCCTGCACGAAGTCAACTTACTTTGAACTCATAAAAATGACTTTTTTTATTGCTAAATCTTTTTTAAAACATATTTTATTTTCAATATTGTATTAAGTGTTTACACCATGATATTGAAAACAAAACTATCAACTCGATCAACTCGATCAACTTTACAACTTTCGTTTCTTCTATTGTAACTCTGGGTTTCGAGTAATTCAATAACCAACAAATGTTTTTACCATTCCTCCTATAGCTTACAAACTCCACTTGAGTGGAACCTGGACAACGGATACTTGGAAAACGGCTCTAACGAATTTCCTAGAAATTCGAAAGTTTTGTTTTTACCTTTGGGAACAAAAAAAAAAAAAAGATTAGCTAATTGGTCACAAAGGGAAAACCCAGGTTAGACCATAATAATTTTTTAAAAAAATCAAATCATCTTAAAATTTAATTTGGTTATTTTGAACGTGCTTATAGCGGGTATTCCCGGACTTGACTCAAATGTTTCTTTGTATTCAGTAAGACAGTGTTTCCCTAACTTTTTCCTTAATGAAACAATTGGAACACTCTGAGTATTCAACGAAATACTTAACTTATTTTTTGTAGAAAGATGAATTCATGGGGTGGTCTACTAGTTAATTATTCCAGTAGCTCCTGGAACATCTTTTAAGGCATCGGGGCACTCTAGGGTACAGCGGAACACTGTCAAATACTGCAGTAAGAAGTTGGATAACTAAATACTTCACCAAAGTCATGTCGGTCTTTCTTAGGTATGAGCTTGAGTGTAACGGACTGTGCCAGCTCTATGGACGGAATCCTTGCAATCTTGAAGCATTGCCAGAAACATTTAAAAGGAGAAGTTATAGAGAAGTTGGTTTCAAAATATTTTTTATGTTATTTGTTTTTAAAATTGTTGAGAAAAGTTGTTTTTAATTCCTAGGCAAATAGAGCTTTCTAAAATAAAGTAGGATCTCGAGCATTTTACATTTGTAGGCTAAATAGGCAATAAATGCCCCCATTTCCTTCTAGGCGTTGTATAAGTCTAGTGTGAATGAAATATAGCATAAAGTAAGCGCTAGTTATGATCACATACTAGTAGGTGACTCTCAAATCTAGTAATTCAATTCGTGTTAGCTGGTAAGACATTGTGATGATACGTACAAAATGATTAGAAAGAAAGACATTATAGCAGCGTTTTTTACGGAACGGAACACCTTGCACATTCTCAGTATTCAGTAGAACACTTTGATTATTTTTTTTAGAGAGATTAATTCACATGGTGGCCTACTAGTTAATTATTCCAGTAGCTCGTGGAACACTTATTCAGGACTCGCGGAAAACTAGGGTTCCGTGGAACACAGTTTGGGAATGGAAAACACTGCATTGTAGAGATAAATTGGGTGGTAGGAAAAAAAATAATATTAAGTCCTTAAGATGCTTTTTCTTTTCTGTTCTCTTTATTTTTATTTCATTTTGTTTTGTTTTGTTTTTCTAATCGTCCACCACTTTTACCTAAAGTACTTTCCAGGATTCTTGAAGGCCCCACCCCCCATCGCATGATACGTCATGTCACTACATTTTTTATCTTGTGTTCTCGGGAAAGAAAATGATAAGTCATCCAAATGATTGTTCTATTCAATCAGACAGACAAACATCAAGTTCTATTTCAAGCAGACTCTGAAGTGTGTCTCCTAGTCTGTGATAAACATTTCGTTCTGTCTACTTTTTTTTTTCTTTTACTTTTTAGCTTTTATTCAAATTTTTGTTTTATCTCTCGTGAGTTATTTGTTCTGAAAAAAAAATGGAGCAATTTTCAAGGAATAGTTGGTTTCGTTTGAACAGAGGTTATTAATTTGAGCAATTTTGACTGTCGGTTGTTGTCCACAAATTAGTCTGACTCTCCTTCATTCTCCCTCTCTCTCTCTCTCTCTCTCTCACTCTCTCTCTCTCTCTCTCTCTCTCTCTCTTCCTCTCCCTATCTTTCACACTAAAACGTATACACACACACACTTGCCCCCCCTCTCTCTCTTTCACTCTTTCGATTCATCAACTCTCTTAGGCGCCTTAATCCAAGTAGGATAACTTGAGGTCTGATATTTATTTTGTTCCATCTGAAACATTTTTTTTCATATAGTATGGACTCTTTCAGTTGAAAAGCTGCTTAGGGTCATCTCATGGAAATACCTGGGCATTCGGTACGATATCGTTCAAACAGTAGTCCCCCCTCCCCCCCCCCCCCACACACACACTTTCCAGGCAACTAATGTATCCAATGGAACGACAAGTGCCGATACAGTTTTGGATCAGCGGCGTCGCAGGCTCTGCCAGGTTGTGGCGCTGAATGCTGCAAACTCCATAAAGGTCGCCGGCTTCTGGTCTTTCCTTAGAGTTGACTCTCAAAGACTTTCCTATGCTGCAATGGAGCAGAGGTTTGAATTCAGAGTTTTCCTTTTGCCCCAGGCTTACTGGTTTAATCGCCGGTTACTCGCATCTGCCCCTTCTTCTGTTTTGGATGTTACAAGTTCTTGCAGTTTGGCCTTGGAGTAGTCAAGTACAAGAAGATGCAAGAGCTGTTCAGTTTAAACCCACGAGATGTTAAAAAACAACAAAATAAACAAACTCCAACGAACCAATCAATAGAAGTCAAGTGTTCAATTATAATAGAACATTTACTCATCAACTCCAAGTCCTTTAGCTTACTTTGCAAATCAATTTAAAAAAACAAACAGATCAAAATAATTCTTTAATAAAGTTACCTATTTGAACTTCAACTGAACAGCAAGGTTAGGAAATAAAAAATTACAGCATACAATTACACAAAATAAAAGATCGGAAGTAGAAGACTTTTTATTCCTACGAGTTGCCCGGCGAGGCCGCAGTGTAGAGCCCAGTAAAAATGCAAAGTTTTTAGGCTTGGTAAGTGAATAATTGATAAATGAGGGCTCTTAGTTCTTATTATTAGTTCTTACCATTAGCTTTTGAATCAAGCAGCTTATATTTCTAAAGTATCTTACATTTTTTTAGCAAGAATAAAAAAAAAAAGATTTTCTTTTTTAAAACAAACTTTATCTAGGGGAAAGAACCGTTAATTACTGCCATTTATCTGATAATAGTATGGTTTAGCTCCCTTTCTGCTATATAAAACAAAATTAATTAATAAGCACTAATTTATTACTTAATTGGTAAATTTTAGGATTAATTCATGTATTGTCACCGACCATGAATAATTTATGCAAAATTTTAACTTGATCCGAGAATGGGAAGTGGGAGAAAAAACATGACAAAACGTAATAAGGGGGATTAAATTCATACATACATCCACATCTGTCATTAAGTAGCATTTATTCCCCTTCAAACAAAAATAATTAATATCAAACAAAATAATTAATCACAAACAAAATAATTAATCACGAATAATTAATCAACGAATTATTTAGTATTTTTTGATAGATTCATGTCTTGTCAGGTACAATGAATAATAGTGCAAAATTTCAAGTTGACCCGAGAATATTCAAACTTTTTACCAGACAGACAGAGTGAGTTGATATAAGCTTTGTAAATACTTTTTTTTTTACTAGACTTAAAAATTACTACTAAATGTCTATACGTTAATAAGCAAAAGATATTTGGCCAAGAGAGATAATCTTGATAGAGGTTTTCTATGAGAGAAAGACTTCAGAATATTTCTAATGCAATCTGCTTTGTGCAGAACATGAAACTTTCCTCATTTTGTCCGTCGCAATTATATCTTGACATCATTTTTTTTTTAATTCACAAACATTCTTAACGTCTGAGTTGTTGTTGACTGAAAAACATTCCTATCCCAGGGCAACCCAGAGGAGTCACTATCCTAGGTCAACACAGAGGGGTCACTATCTTAGGTCAACACAGAGGGGTCACTATCTTAGGTCAACACAGAGGGGTCACTATCCTAGGTCAACACAGAGGGGTTACTATCCAAGGATTATACTGACTGCCGACAATCCTAGGGCAATACTGACTGCCGACAATCCTAGGGCAATACTGACAGGTGGCTATCCTAGGACAATACTGACAGGTGGCTATCCTAGGGCAATAATGACAGGTGGCTATCCTAGGGCAATACTGACAGGTGGCGATCCTAGGACAATACTGACAGGTGGCTATCCTAGGGCAATACTGACGGATGGCTATCCTAGGGCAATACTGACAGGTGGCTATCCTAGGACAATACTGACATGTGGCTATCCTAGGGCAATACTGACAGGTGGCTATCCTAGGACAATACTGACAGGTGGCTATCCTAGGACAATACTGACAGGTGGCTATCCTAGGGCAATACTGACAGGTGGCTATCCTAGGACAATACTGACAGGTGGCTATCCTAGGGCAATACTGACAGGTGGTTATCTAAGGGCAATACTGACAGGTGGTTATCTAAGGGCAATACTGACTGGTGGCTGTCCTAAGGCAATACTGACTGGTGGTTATCCTAGGGCAATACTGACTAGTGGTTATTCTAGGGTAATACTGACTAGTGGCTACCCTAGAGCAATACTGACTAGTGGCTACCCTAGAGCAACAATACTCAGTGGCGACTCTTCTAGGTCAATGTACACAATGGTGAGAAACACAGTTTTTTAAACAAATAAATGTAGACAAAAACCTCAACGATCTTGAAACAATGCACAACAAAAACTTCAACGATCTCGAAACAATGCACAACAAAAACTTCAACGATCTCGAAACAATGCACAACAAAAACTTCAAGCTCAGTTCTTTCCAGCACTTGGATCTCTTGCTAATGTCCTATGCGCCTAAAGTACATAAAACTATATTTCCCCTAGCCTGGTCCATGCGATTATGGCCTAACTGTCTACACGTAATCCCTTTCGCGTGATTCTCTGCATACTGTATGCAGTGCTTTTTTAAAGCCCTTGCTCATGGGAAAGAAATGATGGGGGTGGGGTGGGGGGCGTTTCTAAAACCGTGAGTCGAAGAGTAATTTACGAGCGAGGAACAAACTGAACGATAGCCTCACCCAGTGGTTCTCACTGAAATGTTTAGTCATTAGACAATGGCCACATTTACGTGTATGCATTTCTATGAATATGTTTGGTCATTCAAGTAAATATTGATTGCATTTCTTGACTTAGTACACGAACGCAGGAGAAGAGGGGTACCCGGAACATATTTGATTAGAACCCTTATTATTCTAGTATGTTATTTTTTAAAATCTAGCTGTACAACTATTCGAACTCCCAAGAAGTTACGAAGTTAACGGTATACATATGTATTGCTGGTACATAACGGTGCACACCGACACCTATTTCAACGTGGTGAAAAAAACTATTACTTTTGTTGTAATTTAACGTTCATTATTAATTTTAGTAGTTAAAAGTTCGGCAATACATCACTGAGTACCGGCACCTATTATGTTACAAAAAAGCTTTATATATATATATATATATTCACAACCAAGTTATGACCGAACACTGCACAAGATTTCAGGACATTTCCTCCCACAGACGGAAACACGCACCCTCCCCCAAAGGTTGCAATGACATGGAGCCTCATGGAGGGCGATTTAAGGAAAACGAAAACCAGGACGTCCTGGTGTAACTTGGAACCGCACATTCATGGGGGACCTCAGAGCAGTGGACACAGACTGGGAATAGGCTGAAGACCTTTCTAGTGACCGATCTCTATGCCTACAGCTTGCCGCCCTATGCGTCGAAAGGCGCGTTAGTAGCTAAGTATGTACACACAATTTTCAACTTCTAAGTTTTAATTTAGCTTTAGATATTGAGTTGAATTACCTGCTTTGAATCCTATTGTAACACTATATTTTTACTAACGCTTTAAAGACGCTTTGAAATTGTTTTCATTCAGACGGATAAATAGTTTTAATCACTTTTATATCTTTCTGCAAAGGTTACTTTAAAAAAATAATTCTTAAATCCTCTTCTAAAGCGAATACCTTGGAAAACAATTCTCCTTTGTCATGAGTACAAGACTTGAGCCCCTCGCTCTTTGTCAACTAGCCTGGTCCATTCACATCAAGTACCACCAACTTAAGCAACCGTTTTGATATCGGAGAGAAGTTCACCCTTTAGAAAGACAATTACAGACTCGCTGGAAGTAGCCTTTTAAAAAGGGAGGAATCAAAACATAAGGGGGGCAAGCAAAGATTTAAGAAGGTTTACTGATGTTGGGTTATGGTTCTTTGCCATAATCACGCGCGGTCAAATGTGAGTGCAGTGTCTTATTGTCAGAAATCATGAGCCTGTCGTGCCCATAGCGTCACGTGGAGCAAGTCAGAGAAGTTATGGTTTAGATTTCACTTGAGACAGGATGAGACCCTAGCATTCATACGCATGCGCAGAGGTTTAAAAAGATACAATAGTGGGAGGGCTTAAGTTTAAAAATAGGCACCGAAATGTCACGTGTGAGCATCATGGGAAGAAATTGAAGAAATGTTTACGTGAACGTTGCATGTATATGTTCCCTTGATGCCTTCACGCATTGTGTTCTATCTCAGTGACTACGTTCTCTGCTGTCAATCACGTGATAAGCCTCTAGAAAAGACGACGGGACTTCTGAATACTATTTTTAGAACTAAAAGAGTCTGTTTACAACTTAAAGAAACCACCATGGTTTCATGTTTCAACCTACATTTGAGAAATGCGTTCTTAAGCGACCCGAATCTACCTTATTGAAACAACGTCTGTAATATATAAGAGAAAGAAGATTAAGAATACTGGCCAGTTTAGGGGATGGTAGTCAAAGAGTAAAGGGTTGGTCATATTTGTGATTGGTGTAAACATATATGTGATAGAGATTATAAACTTTATCTGATAGTTGAGCTGAAATAAAGTTGATCGTTGTGCTGGTCACATGACACCCTCGTTAATCGTGGGTCACAGAAACAGATGACATCATCTGCCCTATAGATCGCAAGGTCTGAAAGGGGAACTTTACTATTTACTAGATAAAGCTTAAAGCGATGATCGTTGATGTGAAATAAAGCTGACAGAGATGATCGTCAACATGAAATATCTCCGATAAAGCTGACAGTCGCTATACAATGAACATGTTGCCTAATTTACGAATGTTTTGAACTTAAATAATAATTTTCCTTTCTTTTCTTGAACTTTTTTTTCCATTTTTATGTTTTTCAATTGCCTTGTATTTATTTATTTTTTTACTTAAGTTTCTTATCTCATCACTGGCCTACATCTCATTGAGAACGAGACAGACAGACAGACAGACAGCTAAGAAATATATTCCTATCACACACACTTTGCTATTCATCTTTTCATTCGATGGGCCGCTCTCTGGTCAACCTTGTCTTTCTCCACTGGCCAGCTCCTGCTTAGCTCTGTGTCCACGGCCCCCCTTCTCCTTGATAAGCTCCTACGTGAGACGGCAGATCAAGTGTAGCCCAACTATATTTTGCCTCTAGTAATTGGCTTTTTCAAGAAAAACAAAAAGATAATAATAACAATTTGTAAGAAAAAAAAAACCTGGCAACAATTTTCTCTCTAATTTTTTTTCTCTCGAGATTTTTTTTTTAGAACTATTTTATTGCAGTGTTGTTCTTGTAAATGAAGTTATTGTCTTAACCCAATTTATGCGCAATCAAGTAAAGCTTTGATTGCCTTCGCTAAATTGTCTTCTTATTACTGACTTTGAATTTTTAAATAAACCACTGCGGAATCATGGGAAAGCAAGGAAAGGAATCTCTGCATGATACTTCTTTTATTTTGTGAGAATCAGGTATCGTCCTATAGATTCTTTACTATTGTTCTAGTCTACTACAGAGACGAGAGAACTTTTCAATCACCTATTGAATGACTATCAACGAACATGACTTTGTCAGACTATTCATGCAACGTTTTTAAAGACCTATTTCAGGAATGTGTCAAGTGAACCAAGATGGTTGGTGTGTAAAATGAGTAATGGACTGTCATATCGATAGTCCCGGGTTCAAACCCTGCCCGATGCAACACCCAGGCGTTCTACAGGAGGTTTGGGTTAGGACGGAATGTCTTCAATTAGAATGGAACATCCGAAACGTATAAGAAAGAAGAAAAAATAAAAATAATTTTCTTGTTGTCACTGAATCGTTATAACAATTGTTTTGTCTATTTATAAATACGACTACATTTATACACAGACCTACAGTCCTTCTGTATTTCAAACCAATTTACCTGATGAGCTTTTCTTCAACAGCGTAGGTGGAAGAAGTTAAGTTTGTAAATGTAGCTGGAATATAAAGTCCAAGACTCTGATGCGTTTAAGAGTGAAGGGAGAACTACGGCACTGTCGACTTTCAGTTTTGTGGACATGCTGAGTCCTCTCCGTTGCCACACTTGTCCTTGACGTCTGCTAAATGCGGCACTTGCACGTGCAATAGGGAAGTCTGCCTCGTCATCTAGGTTGACATTTGCTGCTATGGTGCTTCCCAAATAGACACGCTTTTTAACATTCGCTAGTTTGTACCCGTCTATGAGAAGGTCTGGTTCTGTGACAGATTTATTTGGAGGAGGTTGGTGCAGTATTTATTTCTTTTTTCCATTGATGATGAGGTCAACATTTTGCAGGCGTTGGAGACTATGGACAGTATCCATACCACAGCAAAAAGGCACTAATTTTAATGGGCGGGACATGAAGTCCGCATGCAAGACATTCGCCTTTCCAAACAACTTCCTTACTAATAGCGGTGTGCAGGAAAGCGCTACAAAGACACCATTAAGATTTCCTTCAATTATTGACATTCACTAGCTCTCAATGGCGTGAAGACGTGAAAGTCGGATTCAGGAGATACGAGGCAAGGACAGTGACCAGCAGGAAAGAACGCAGAGCCAACAAAAAGCTGAGAGAAGAAGCAGGCCTATCTGCATGTGACCAAACCCTCCCATGCCGCGCATGCGCTCGGTGAAAGCGATGATTGGACTTGGTCAACTTCGTGCTCCCAGGAAATGAGAAATGTACTCATGTTAGACCAAGAATGAAGAGCTATCTATGCATTCCTACATGTCTAGGCCTGCATTTATACAGAGGCCTGCATTTATACAGTGGCCTGCATATATGCATAGGCCTAAGTTTATACATAGGCCTAAGTTTATATATAGGCCTACATTGAAAGCACAAGTAAGTGTTAAAATATCAGAAATAAGACTATTGTATTTTTCTGAAATAGGGGCCTACTAAATTAAATTTAATAATATCGGACTTAAAAACAGGGGGAAAATTCTATTGTTTTGAAGAGTGTCACGTGATCTCTTAGAGACTCAGTGAAGACGATCCCAAGCTGGGTGGGCGTTTTCACTCATCGCCCTTTTGCGCTTTCTGGCCAGATTAATTTCTTTACACTATCCCAGACTGGCAGCTGAGTGGATCAGCCAGGGATATGTGACGTGGCCTGGGGTTGTTAAGACATGTTCCTGCCCTGGGTCACCTCGAAGGACCGGGCTACACGACCTAATAAAATTTGAATAATTCAGCTGTCACCAGAAACACTTGCAAATCACTGTTGTCAAAAATACAGCTGAGTATCGGAGTTCCATATTCTTGTGGAGGTTTCTGACTAAATTGTTTTGTTGTTTTTTTTTCTTTCTTCTTGTTTGCATTAGTTTTTCTTTAGGCTACGGTTTTAGGATTAGTTAGACACTTAATTAGTATTCTTAAGCATTTCTTTAGTATAGAGTCGCACCAGAGCTGACGGACTTTAAACGCGACATTTAAGGACGTCACGGCTTAGCGGAATATAGTCTATTAATGTTTATTATTAGTCAGTTGGTGTATTACGGAGAGAGACTCGGAGACTCGACTGTGGCCTTTTCAGTATAAAACTTCCTACAAGTCTGTATTGGACATCTTCTTTCTACTTGTTACATGTGTAAACATTGTCCTGTTGTAGTATAAGCGCATCTAATACATACACGCAAGAAACCCACAGGTCTCCAGAGTAATCTGTCAAAGTCAGACAGCCAACAACAAGGGCATGGCCTATCACAGATTATTATTGATGCCACAATTTAATTAGCATGCAGATATCTTCTAGTCATTTATTTCTGGTTTCTTCATTCCGCACAGTTGTAGATTTTAATTTTTTTTTAAATTAGTGTAAAACTTAAGACCAAATATGGTTGTTTTATCAAAGTTCTTTCATCCTTTGGACTTTAAATTCTAGACTTATGCTCAGAAAAAGTTGTAGAAGTGTTATTAGAGCATAGAATGGGTAGACTGCATCAGCCAGGAAAACGAACGACTTGGCAGATTTGTATTCACCGATAAACGTACATGTTAAGGCTAGACTGACACAGTGATATGCGTAGGACTTTATCTCTTTTGAAGTAGGACAGACATTCCACACAAAACTAATAGCGTCTTTTCATCTTTCGGGGGCCGCTAAAAATCATCTTTACCATTCTAAGCCACACGTTGTCTTAAATCTACATCATCCCCATCATTCCCGCTACTTCCTCTTTTTTTTCCAATGTTACCTCCTCAGCCTTTAATACTGTAAGCCAGTGTTTCCCAAACTTGACAAGACTCAATCATGACGAAGTGTGCTAGATACATTCGCAATATACTTGCAAAAGTGTATTTGATTATTTTAGCGTTCACCGAAAGGGTAATAGCTGATATTAGTTTTTTGTTTTCTGTCTGTCCGTCCGTCCGTCCCTCCCGTTCAGATCTCGTAAACTAGAAAAGACATTGAAAATCCGACATCCTGATATTTTGTTTTTTTTACATGCCAGCTGTATTGATTAAATTGTCTCACTCACTAAGTAGATCTGTGGACTTCCTCAACTATCTAGTCACACACACTCACACACTTTTATATCCTCTACCATCACAAGCCTGTAAATAGGGCTGGTAATGAGCGATAGTGGACTCAGGCTGACTAATTTGAAATCCTCAAACTTTTCAACGATTTTTCCTCCGCCCAACAGTATCAGATTGTCAATCACACAATAAGAACATGTATCATCTGAGAGACCCTCCCTGGGGAATCTCCTCTGACCAATTATCAACATTCAATCTGCTATGAGACCAGTCTTCGAATTTAACATTATGATTGCAGTGTATTGATCAAGTTTCTGTCACCGACGAGAAAAGAAAGAACTAGCCGCCTTAGGAAATCTGAGCCAAATCACTGGCTAAAAATTGCAAGCTATTTGTGTGTCTTAATAGGTCCCTTGAGTGACGCATTTTCTGGCTTTTGGCCACTTGATCTACTATGTTTACAATAAAAGAAACAATACAATTGGAGAAACCTGCCTCTGAGATGTTCATGTATTTGCAGCTTCTTTGGTTCATTAAGACTAAGACTAAGACTGCTTCATTGATCCTTATGGAAATTTGTTGTGATTACAAGGACTCTTTTCTCATATAAAGACCACACAACAGAAACATACACATAAATAGAACAGACACAACACAGCATAAAAAGTTCATAAAGCGACTACATACACTCATCTTAGTCCTTTTCATGTTTCCTAACTAACGAGTGGCGTTTACATAGTCTGACCGTGTAAGGTACGAACGAGTTCATGTACCGCTCTGTTCTTGTCTTGATTGACAGCAGTCGCCCACTTCGCGACGACCTGACGTAGTTCTGATGGAGCGGGTGGCCGTTGTCTTCCAAGATTTGTTCCGATTTTTCTTAGACATTTTAGTTCAAAAAGCTCCTTTAAATATTGTAATGTTGTGCTCGTGATTTTTGATGCCCTTTTTATGATGTTTTTTTAGGCGCTTAACAGTTTACCAACAATTTATTAATGACCAACGTTACTTTCGTCCTACTCGCACCCATGTGTTCATCTAATCTTGCCTTTTAGAGTCGTAAACTCTGCTAAGTCATTTGTTGTTCTGGCTGATTCGGACAGTCTGGTACAAACTTTGTCACATGTAAATTATGAGTGAGTCTGGTGTGAATGTACACTTTGGTTTCTTATAGTTATAATGTTTTTTTGTTTGGTGTAATGCACAAATTGTAACACAAATTTCAATACGGACAATAAAGATTATTATTATTATTATTATTATTATTATGAATAAAGAAGCTCTTGTATAAATTTGTCCTAGCTTATGGAATGAGAAATGTGCCTTTATCTTTCTGAGTATTTTATGACGCTGTGTTTTTTGTATTTGTAAGTTTAGCCTCAGTGTTGTAGGCATTATTGCTGCTTTACTTTTTATTCTTCTGTCTTGAAGCGCCTCTAAATATTGGGATTATACTAACAGTGTCAATTTTTTAAAAAGATTTCTTTTGTTATAAATCTCACTGTTTCATATTATGTCTTTTTGTTTCTTAATGTTTTTTTGAGCTGAAGTACCCAGTGGACGCGTTGTACACCTAAGCTGTGTGAAACCATTGATATTAATTTTTAATGTGGATAAAATAAGTGAAAAATCGTATAATATACATATATTTGTTTTTAATTTTAATCCACCTAGCACTCAAATTATTGTTATGTGAATATGTGGCTATAGGATTATGTATCAGTATCAAGTCAATCAAACCTCTTTGCACTCAGATTTTGATTTCGTTTATCAAATTTCTTTGACTCAATATTCTGTAACTTGTATGATGTCATCGGTCTAAAAACAAAATTACAATTTATATAGTGTGATTATCTTTATATATATAGATATATATTTCATAAGTGTCGTTCCAATTAAAGAGAACTCAGGGCAAAACATTTTGGTTTCTAAGCATAGAGAGAGAAAAATTTAAAACAAGTTAAACAAAATTAAAAAAAAAATACAACGCTTTTATAAGGGGAAGAACCACACAATTACTGCAGTATAATCTAAATATTGTAACATTTATTTCCACCGTTTCTGTATAAAACAAAATTAATTTTACACATAAATAATTAACTGATTGTTTAATTTTTGGATTGATTCATGTGATGTCATTGACTTTGAATGATTGTGCAAAGTTTTAACTTAATCCGAGAATGGGGAAGGGAATCTAACATTTAGAATATTTGTACCAGACAGACAGACACATAGATGAGGTGATATAAACTTTGTAAAAATGTTCGATTCTTTGGTGATTCGATCTGCATGGTAACCGCACATACTTAAATCAAAGCTATAAATAGTAGCCTATACTGTCAGGCGTCAAGTTGGTGCTGAAGTCTTCAGAAAAAAAGTGGTACAAAAGTGACCGCCGACTGAGCAGTTAATCGACTCGCTCTAAGTGCGCAAGTTCAAATGCTTTTTGAGTCTTTCGGGAATTTCCTATTTAGTATTCTCGGTTGAGTTTGAGTTATGAGGGTAAGGACTGTATTTGATTGTCGAGCCTAATGACCACTTCAGATATTTCTCGGGGAAATTGCACCTTCTCGCTAGTATTTGTTTTTATTTTGCAAAATATTCAACTAAATATTTATGTAGCTAATGTGCTATGTAGTGTTTCCACAGTAATGCTTAGTGTGTGTGTGTTTTGGTGCAAGGTCTGATGAATGAGTGTTTAAAGAGATGAAATAAGAACAGTTATGACTAGAATAGTTGTGTGAACCCAAATCTAGGTTTTTACACTTCAGATATATTTTTATGTTCTTTCTGTCTATATTCATTGCAGTTAGCGCAGTATTTCCCGCAATCAGCCGTGTTGGTTGTGTATTCCATCTTAGACTTAGTCTCTGGTAGTCTGTCGTAAAGTATAAAATACGAATCTTGCAGCTACTTATTGTGATGATAAAAATGTACGCATGTATGTCAAGATTACCGTTAGACCTTTCATTGGGTCCACCTACCGTCGCAAATATTTATAGCTTTTAGTTCGAAGAAATAAATGATGATCAGCCAGATGTTATAAGGAATGTGTATGACTGTTGTGTGGACAACTCTATTGGTCACCAGAGACGAAACCTCAGAGTGACTCCAAGATCTCCGTTTGCATTCTGGAATGTTAGAGAACTTGATAATCTACCATAAACAAACAATTTAGTGGAAGGATGGCATTATGCATTTCAGCTGTCCATTGACGGTCATCAACACAGTGTCTACAAGTTGATCACTCACTTCCTAAGAAAACAGGAGTACATTGGGAACAGGATTCTTAGATATAATGCTGGTGAACGAAGTAAAGCTGCAAGCAAGACCAAGTACAGATGTCTTGCAGCTCTATTGCCAATGTACGGTGATGGTGTTTCTACGGGACATTGCATACAATTAGACTTTGTGAAAGTCCTTTAATTATATGAACACTTACCTGTAATCACTGACCTACATGTGAGAATTCTAGAGAACAAAGGTGCTAAAACAGTTGTAATGTTTCTATTCAACAGAAAATAGTTTCATTGATAAATAAAACTAGGGTGCCTCAATATTCTTTTTTTTTTCACCTCACATTAGTCACATTAGTCACTGTAAGTCAGACACTTCTCTTTCACCCGACATCACCCGGAACTGATAAATCCATTGGCTATCGTGATGGTCAAAAGTCAAATATTTCGTCATAACAAAGAGGGAGATCGTATATAACACACACACACGCACACACACACGCACACACAAAATCCACATCTATTATTGAAAGTGATGCCGTGAAGAAGCCGACTGAATGGTCGCAGGGGGAACTAGTCAAGCTCTATGGAGGATACTGAAGACCTATTCAGCGCAGATAAAAAATATGGGAGAGAATTAGTTTGTCTCAATACGTTTAGAGGTTTCTTGTCTCCCCTTGAGATCACGTGACCAGATGAATGCAGGAATAAAAGAGCGGCACCAACAAACGTGATCAGTTTTGTACTTGAGGAAATAAAATATTAAAAAAAAAAAATACGCTATACAATTTTTTTGGCATTTATTTTTTTGGCTTTTAGATATTTAAAAATAAAATGTCACCATATAATGTTAATAAAAGGTCTATGTCCGTATATGTCAATTAGTCTTTACAAATTTTCATCCCTGTTATCATATCATCCTATGTCTTCCTATATCATCAAGTAAGTTATTGGTAGTTAGTAATCTTACTATGCTTCATTTGTTTAACCCTTAAAACGTGTGTGATAGTTTAGCCTCTTAACATCAGAATTGTAAATCGATTTTGTATGCACTCCTTGTAAAACAGCTCAGCAGTTTAAGGGTTAATAGGTATTTTTTTTTCTTTGTTACATTATTCTAGTAAGTAAAAGTAGTGATGTTCCCCTTTCAGACCGCGTGATCTATAAGGCAGACGATGTAAAGGTCATCTGTTTCTGTGGCCTACGGTTAACGAGGGAGTCATGTGGCCAGCTCAACGGCCTTGACTTTTCCACGACTGGTGTCAGATTTATTCAATTAAGTTTGAAGGTATTAATCTCAAGAAACAAATATCTTTGGTGTTTTATAGATAGAGGCATAGAGTCACCTCCGTCACGTAGTTTGAGAAACAAAACTGCTCTGCAATCAGAGGCGTAGCTAGGGCCGGGAGAAGGAGGATGAGAATTTGAAAATTCCCAGGGCCCAAACTTGAGAAGGGCACCCAAATGAGTGTTTTTATATTAAATATTACATATTACGCGAATAGCAGGGGCCCCCAAAGTGTTCAAACCTCCCGGGCCCCCAAATGATGACAAATTCCTAGCAACGCCACTGTCTGCAATGAACAACCGGAAACACGATATATCAGTAATCAGACATGCTATTCTCCATGTTCTGACATCCCTTAGTTCGATATAGTGAAAGTTTGAGCGACTCAAGAAACGAACAAGTATACACGTTTAAAAACCTGTTTTTCATGAATCAGTATTTTAAGGAGTACAAGAAACGAACCTGGACGTATGACATCAAAGCTGTGCAGTTTTTAGATCAAACAACGTCGCCCGATAAGAAATCGTTGTAGCGCTAATAGAAATCGATTATTTCCTCATTCTAGATTATGAACTTACAGGTCAACCAAAGTTCATTCATTACATACCACATTGGAAATAAGAAAAATGAAACAAATTAGAAAACTCTGAGGTACAGATGTTTGCACTATTTAGTTTTCTTTTCTTTTATAATGCACAATTGTAAAACGAATTCCCTCACGGTATTAGAGATTATTATTATTATTATTATTATTATTAATTATTGTTATCAGTATTCATGCAGGTAAATACCTTATTTCCTTTTTAACTTAACAATATGTGTGAACTCGTATTAACATTTGACAGCAAAGGCTACACTTGTAATATAGAAAGATAGCAAGTGTAACAGATTTAAAAATAATTTTATTTATAGAGCTCTGTTAACAAACATAGGATAGTCACACAAGGCGCTGTGCTAACATTACAAATATCATTTCTTTAGTACCTCTTCTTGTTGTTACTTTCGTTGATAGACTGACATCATTAACACAGTGATCTTGTAGTATTGAGTTAAAATATCAGAATGATATAGAAAAAAAACAAAAAATATTATTTAAATATATTTAAAAACAAGAAAACAATTTTGTTTTAAATACTTTTAAAAAAACATATTTAAACGAACGGAAGTGTTGGCTGCTAAATTCATACGAGGAGGTGCAGGCCAAAGCTAAAACCCAAGATTCAAGTTTATTTACACACAACATAAGCACCAGGCTATCTACACACAACATTAGCACCAGGCTACCTACACACAATATAAGCACCTGGCTATCTACACACAACATAAGCACCAGGCTATCTACACTAAACATAAGCACCAGGCCATCTACACACAACATAAGCACCAGGCTATCTACACACAACATAAGCACCAAGCTATCTACACACAACATAAGCACCAGGCTATATACACACAACATTAGCACCAGGCTACCTACACACAACATTAGCACCAGGCTATCTACACACAACATAAGCACCAGGCTATCTACACACAACATAAGCACCAGGCTATCTACACACAACATAAGCACCAGGCTATCTACACACAATATAAGCACCAGGCTATCTACACACAACATAAGCACCAGGCTATCTACACACAACATAAGCACCAGGCTATCTACACACAACATAAGCACCAGGCTATCTATAATTTTCTCACGTTTTTCGATAGTAAATTTCTTCCGTAGAATAAAATCAATGATGAGAGAAAAAAGGAAAGAAAAGATTTTTCCACGCCTGTCACCGGACTGAAGTAATGAGTTCATTTTTGTGCCTGGCCCAGACAATGTGGTCTGTTGTCTCTCCCCCCCCCCCTCTTTTTTTTTCTCTCTCTATTTCTCTTTCTCCCTTCTCCCTTAGTCTTTCCTGGTCTCAATTAAATATGATGCCAAGGGGAAACAATTTAGTAAACAATCACAAACAAGTGATATGTTGGTTCACAACCAAGAAAAACAAAGGGTTATCGTTCCTGTGTTGGTTATTACATGGTGGATGTTACACAATTATGAAATGATATTACAAGTTTGTTATACATTGCCATTTGTTCCAGCCATATAGACATTTCTTTCATGGATATAGGGGACACAGTGGTTAAGTAATAAAGCGCGATTGGCTTCAGAAACGTGGCTCTCAAGTTTCATTCTCTGTAAGGACTGGCATTTTAAACTTCGGTTTTTTTTCGTCCATCCAACTCTAATGCGGACTTGATATACCTTGGGACAATAAAGGCGATTGGTGTTTGTGCTGACCACATATGTAAGCCTCCACGCACTCCACGCACTAAGGCTACGCACTGGAATTAATCCCTTACAGCACGGTCCAGGTATCTGGCAGTGCTCTGTGGAGTTTGATTGTCTCCCTACAAGGCGAGATCCCCGCATGCATCAGTTTCAAGACTAGTCGTATCTTCGATTGAGTTTCTGAGCACCCTGCAGTTGTAGAGGATTTGTTCTACTGTCTCGTCTTTTGTGTGGCAGTATCGACATCTCCTAGCGAAGTAGGCTCCTGTCGGACATTGTCCAGTGCGAAATTATGACAAGATTGCTTGCTTCTTTCTGTCTAGTTGCCACCAATCGACTTTCCTGTTTGGGCGTTTGAGAACCTTCCCGTCCCATGCTACAATGGTCCCAGCAGTCGTACCATTCACAAATCTTTTGCACTCTCGTATGTTTGCGGCTCCTCTCTGGTGGGTCTAAAAGTGTTCTTAGCTTTGCTAAACTGTCCGCCTTCTTCCTACTCCGTTTTATGATTTAGTGATACGGCGATGTCAATAATTGTAGCGGTTTTTTTTATTACTGAACAGCAGATCAGGGCGATTAAAATCTAACGTTTTGTCGGTCAAAATAGATATATCCCAGTACAGCAGATGATCAGTAGAGTCAAGAAACTCTTGTGGCGAGTATTAGTATTTAAGGGAGTATATCTTAGTGATCCAATTTTGTGAAAGCCAAGTGTTGGTGTATTAGTTTTGCAACAGGGTTATGGCGACCTAGGTAGACAGATTCTGATAAAGCTGAACATCCTGCCATTATTATTATTATTATTATTTGTTCTATTACTATTATTATTATTATTATTACTGTATTGTAAGGCATCATATGGGTTCATCTCAAATAATATGTCCTATCATGTCATATCTCGCCATATCATGTCGTCTCGTGTTATGACGTGTCATGCCATTATTGATCGCTTCGTTGTTTCCTTCTTTTCAGATAACAAACAAAAAAATTTACAGGACGATGTCAAAGTGACCTAAGATTATTGCCCAATTGTAAGTTGAGATAAAACATTTCTATGTCTATTCAAACCGTTCTGGTCATGTTTACCTTTAAATATCTTCATTTCCATACATAGAATCAACGCTCTGTGCTCTTACAAGCAGAGGAAACTTCTCACAACACACAATACAAACAATAATACATTGACACGTGGACTAAAACCGTGTTACAAGTTTTATTTGGTTGCATGATTGGTGTGGCATAAATGGCTCCTACATCTATCAGCAAATCGTTATTGTTTGAAGCTTGCACAATTAACTTGAAGTAACTCTTGTCTTAAGTATTTGAAACAATAGGCATGTATTGTAATAATTACATATTGTTCTCCTTGTTTGAGTATTCTAATTTTTTATTTATATTTCCTTTATGACATGCAACCAGAGGTGTAGCTTGGAATTTTCGCACCTTTGGGGGCCCGGGGGCTAGACCTCTTTGAGGGCACCTGCTTTTAACGTAATATTTAATTTTAATGTAAAAAAAAAACAATCATTAGGGGGCGCCCCTCAAGTGGGTGTCACGGAGAATTTTCAAATTCTCCCCTTCCCTCCCCATCCTAGCTACGCCACTGCATGGACCATATATAAACCACCAGAAACACACGTACGTTAAGACATCTAACACTATAAATATATTTAAAAAGTGGACGCCTTTTGCGAAAGATGCGTTGAAAGATTACAGGCTCGTAGGAATTCATTCGTCTAGCGCAAGTTGACACCGACTTACGCCTTAGTTAAATTCACGGTGAAAAAAAAATCTCTCCGCGTACACTTGATTGAAGCAAATTTCAGTCGTCTGCACTGTGACATTTGAAGAGAGAGATTTGAACAGATAAGCAAAGCAATGCAGAAGTGGAAAGATGGCAAAGTTTGATTCGAGAAAACATAGGAAAATGAAAGATGACATAGAGATATATGTGTACAATGCGTTAGCCTGCTCAAATTGAGTTGCCAACTCAGAATGAACTTTCAAAAATGCAATTCGAAGTAGAGGTTAGCGAAACGACAATATTTTGATTTTATCCATTTACTTTTATAAGCGTAAAGTTTTATCAGACTTATCTCGCCTCTTCAGTATTCTGTTTCAAAGTCATTTCAGCACTAGTGAGCCGTGATGTTCCCGTACTAAGTGGTTTGAAAAGCCGTATAGGGCCTTGACTCGCTCCTTCATTCCCGTGAACCCATAGCTGCAATAGATTTGACTAGACCTGCTAAGTTCCCTAATCATCGGACATTCTTTATATATTCGCACTGGACTTCAACGTGTGAAATAAACAGGCCTGAGCCTTTATATCTCTGTCTCGTATATCTCTGTCTCTTATATCTCTGTCTCTTATATCTCTGTCTCTTATATCTCTGTCTCTTATATCTCTGTCTCTTATATCTCTGTCTCTTATATCTCTGTCTCTTATATCTCTGTCTCTTATATCTCTGTCTCTTATATCTCTGTCTCTTATATCTCTGTCTCTTATATCTCTGTCTCTTATATCTTTGTCTCGTATATCTATGTCTCTTATATCTCTGTCTCTTATATCTTTGTCTCGTATATCTCTGTCTCTTATATCTCTGTCTCTTATATCTCTGTCTCTTATATCTCTGTCTCTTATAGCTCTGTCTCTTATATCTCTGTCTCTTATATCTTTGTCTCGTATATCTCTGTCTCGTATATCTCTGTCTCTTATATCTTTGTCTCGTATATCTATGTCTCGTATATCTCTGTCTCTTATATCTCTGTCTCTTATATCTCTGTCTCTTATATCTCTGTCTCGTATATCTCTGTCTCTTATATCTCTGTCTCTTATATCTCTGTCTCGTATATCTTTGTCTCTTATATCGTATATCTCGGTCTCGTATATCTTTGTCTCTTATATCGTATATCTCTGTCTCGTATATCTTTGTCTCGTATATCTTTGTCTCGTATATCTCTGTCTCTTATATCTCTATCTCGTATATCTCTGTCTCGTATATCTTTGTCTCTTATATCGTATATCTCTGTCTCGTATATCTTTGTCTCTTATATCGTATATCTCTGTCTCGTATATCTTTGTCTCGTATATCGCTGTCTCTTATATCTCTGTCTCTTATATCTCTGTCTCTTATATCTCTGTCTCTTATATCTCTGTCTCGTATATCGCTGTCTCTTATATCTCTGTCTCTTATATCTCTGTCTCTTATATCTCTGTCTCTTATATCTCTGTCTCGTATATCTCTGTCTCTTATATCTCTGTCTCTTATATCTCTGTCTCGTATATCTTTGTCTCTTATATCGTATATCTCTGTCTCGTATATCTTTGTCTCTTATATCGTATATCTCTGTCTCGTATATCTTTGTCTCGTATATCTTTGTCTCGTATATCTCTGTCTCTTATATCTCTATCTCGTATATCTCTGTCTCGTATATCTTTGTCTCTTATATCGTATATCTCTGTCTCGTATATCTTTGTCTCTTATGTCGTATATCTTTGTCTCGTATATCTTTGTCTCGTATATCTCTGTCTCTTATATCTCTATCTCGTATATCTCTGTCTCGTATATCTTTGTCTCTTATATCGTATATCTCTGTCTCGTATATCTTTGTCTCGTATTTCTCTGTCTCTTATATCTCTGTCACTTATATCTCTGTCTCGTATATCTTTGTCTCGTATATCTCTGTCTCTTATATCTCTGTCTCGTATATCTCTGTCTCTTATATCTCTGTCTCTTATATCTCTGTCTCGTATATCTCTGTCTCGTATATCGTATATCTCTGTCGCTTATATCTCTGTCTCTTATATCTCTGTCTCTTATATCTCTGTCTCTTATATCTCTGTCTCTTATATCTCTGTCTCTTATATCTCTGTCTCTTATATCTCTGTCTCTTATATCTCTGTCTCGTATATCTATGTCTCGTATATCTTTGTCTCGTATATCTTTGTCTCTTATATCGTATATCTCTGTCTCGTATATCTTTGTCTCTTATATCTCTGTCTCGTATATCTCTGTCTCTTAGATCTCTACCTAGACCAGAATCTGGGATCAAATGTTCAGTGTAATAATCCAAATACATGGGCGGCGAACATTCGTCCCTTTCATTAGTGTCATGCCGTCGAGACTGCGGATGTCAGAATGTCAATATCCAGTGACATCGGAATGACAGTCTACAGGTGTCAGGTCACTATTACGTGAAAATGGATCTATTCTTACCAAATATGTGATGAGGTGCTATTCGGTGTATTATTAGCTCATGACAAGCTAGTCTTCAGGTAAAGAACAAAATAAAAAGTGGTAGTGCTTAGGTAAGAATAACGCGAAACAAGACAATCTGATTCTGCAAGTTAAAATTCAGCTCTAATTTCTATGAAACAAATTTATGGACGCGCCCCCCCCCCCCCCTTACTTTTTAAACGTTCAGAAAGGTGGAACTAAGTGAAATGTAGAATTGTGTTCACGTCTGGAATCGTCAAAGAAATTAGACTACATCATTTTAAGAAGACAAAAACAAAAACGCATATTTATAACACACTGCCTTGGCCACATCAGCTGTTCATGTTTTAGCTTTTTAATCTTGCTGTTGTTGAAATAAAAGGTAAATCTAAATACCGAGATGTGTTGGTTATTGAGATACAAGCTGCCATTTATTCCAGATTTTTTAAAATTCCATTTGTAACGAACTATCATCGTCATCAACTGTTCTTTGAAATTCGTCGTAGGAGTGCTGTGACATTCGCCGTAGGAGTGCTGTGACATTCGTCGTAGGAGTGCTGTGACATTCGTCGTAGGAGTGCTGTGACATTCGTCGTAGGAGTGCTGTGACATTCGCCGTAGGTGTGCTGTGACATTCGCCGTAGGAGTGCTGTGACATTCGTCGTAGGAGTGCTGTGACATTCGCCGTAGGAGTGCTGTGACATTCGCCGTAGGAGTGCTGTGACATTCGTCGTAGGAGTGCTGTGACATTCGCCGTAGGAGTGCTGTGACATTCGCCATAGGGGTGCTATGACATTCGTTGTATGGGTGATATGACATTCGTCGAAGGGGTGCTATGACATTCGTCGTAGGAGTGCTGTGACATTCGCCGTAGGAGTGCTGTGACATTCGTCGTAGGAGTGCTGTGACATTCGTCGTAGGAGTGCTGTGACATTCGTCGTAGGAGTGCTGTGACATTCGTCGTAGGAGTGCTGTGACATTCGCAGTAGGAGTGCTGTGACATTCGTCGTAGGAGTGCTGTGACATTCGTCGTAGGAGTGCTGTGACATTCGTCGTAGGAGTGCTGTGACATTCGTCGTAGGAGTGCTGTGACATTCGCCGTAGGAGTGCTGTGACATTCGTCGTAGGAGTGCTGTGACATTCGTCGTAGGAGTGCTGTGACATTCGTCGTAGGAGTGCTGTGACATTCGCCGTAGGAGTGCTGTGACATTCGTCGTAGGAGTGCTGTGACATTCGTCGTAGGAGTGCTGTGACATTCGCCGTAGGAGTGCTGTGACATTCGCCGTAGGAGTGCTGTGACATTCGTCGTAGGAGTGCTGTGACATTCGTCGTAGGAGTGCTGTGACATTCGTCGTAGGAGTGCTGTGACATTCGTCGTAGGTGTGCTGTGACATTCGTCGTAGGAGTGCTGTGACATTCGCCGTAGGAGTGCTGTGACATTCGCCGTAGGAGTGCTGTGACATTCGCCGTAGGAGTGCTGTGACATTCGTCGTAGGAGTGCTGTGACATTCGCCGTAGGAGTGCTGTGACATTCTCCGTAGGAGTGCTGTGACATTCGCCGTAGGAGTGCTGTGACATTCGCCGTAGGAGTGCTGTGACATTCTCCGTAGGAGTGCTGTGACATTCGTCGTAGGTGTGCTGTGACATTCGCCGTAGGAGTGCTGTGACATTCGCCGTAGGAGTGCTGTGACATTCGCCGTAGGAGTGCTGTGACATTCGCCGTAGGAGTGCTGTGACATTCGCCGTAGGAGTGCTGTGACATTCGCCATAGGGGTGCTGTGACATTCGCCATAGGGGTGCTGTGACATTCTCCGTAGGAGTGCTGTGACATTCGTCGTAGGTGTGCTGTGACATTCGTCGTAGGAGTGCTGTGACATTCGCCGTAGGAGTGCTGTGACATTCGTCGTAGGAGTGCTGTGACATTCGCCGTAGGAGTGCTGTGACATTCGTCGTAGGAGTGCTGTGACATTCGCCGTAGGAGTGCTGTGACATTCGCCGTAGGAGTGCTGTGACATTCGTCGTAGGAGTGCTGTGACATTCGCCGTAGGAGTGCTGTGACATTCGCCATAGGGGTGCTATGACATTCGTTGTATGGGTGATATGACATTCGTCGAAGGGGTGCTATGGCATTCTCCGTAGGGGTGCTGTGACATTCGCCGTAGGGTTGCTGTGACATTCGTCGTAGGTGTGCTACGATATTCGCCGTAGGTGTGCTGTGACATTCGTCGTAGGCGTGCTGTGACATTCGTCATAGGGGTGATATGACATTCGTCATAGGGGTGATATGACATTCGCCGTAGGGGTGATATGACATTCGCCGTAGGCGTGCTGTGACATTTGTCATAGGGGTGATATGACATTCGTCATAGGGGTGATATGACATTCGTCGTAGGTGTGATATGACATTCGCCGTAGGCGTGCTGTGACATTCGTCATAGGGGTGATATGACATTCGTCATAGGGGTGATATGACATTCGTCATAGGGGTGATATGACATTCGCCGTAGGTGTGATATGACATTCGCCGTAGGCGTGCTGTGACATTCGTCATAGGGGTGATATGACATTCGTCATAGGGGTGATATGACATTCGCCGTAGGGGTGATATGACATTCGCCGTAGGCGTGCTGTGACATTTGTCATAGGGGTGATATGACATTCGTCATAGGGGTGATATGACATTCGTCGTAGGTGTGATATGACATTCGCCGTAGGCGTGCTGTGACATTCGTCATAGGGGTGATATGACATTCGTCATAGGGGTGATATGACATTCGTCATAGGGGTGATATGACATTCGCCGTAGGTGTGATATGACATTCGCCGTAGGCGTGCTGTGACATTCGTCATAGGGGTGATATGACATTCGTCATAGGGGTGATATGACATTCGCCGTAGGGGTGATATGACATTCGCCGTAGGCGTGCTGTGACATTTGTCATAGGGGTGATATGACATTCGTCATAGGGGTGATATGACATTCGTCGTAGGTGTGATATGACATTCGCCGTAGGCGTGCTGTGACATTCGTCATAGGGGTGATATGACATTCGTCATAGGGGTGATATGACATTCGTCATAGGGGTGATATGACATTCGCCGTAGGTGTGATATGACATTCGCCGTAGGCGTGCTGTGACATTCGTCATAGGGGTGATATGACATTCGTCATAGGGGTGATATGACATTCGTCGTAGGTGTGATATGACATTCGCCGTAGGCGTGCTGTGACATTCGTCATAGGGGTGATATGACATTCGTCGAAGGGGTGCTTTGACAGTTCGCGTAACCCAATCCCTCCACTTTCCCAGTCAGCAGCTGTTCGTAGAACATTGTCAAGAGAGAAGCCGGTCCATTTTTTTTGCATTGTCCAGCTGGCCTTTGACCTTTGCTTGGTGCTCTCCCTACTCTACCTGGAAGGATGACTTTTGATAGCGAGAGAGTCATGTCTTACACAGAACCAGCTCAGCTTTCGTCTCTTCACACTAATGAGTTCTTTTCTTTTTGCTGGCTTGTAACAGTACAAACTCATTTGTCTTCTTTACCTGGTATCTGATCTTGTAGCATTTCTCTGTAACATTTACTCTCGTTTCGAATACGACTCAATTTAATGTTAATTCAACTTTGGAAACATTAATCTCATATTTAGGTATACATAGATCTAGATTTTATTGACTGACATCTCACTACTTGAAATGATTAAGAATGTCAAAACGTCTGTCCTTTATTCACATTACTCTGAGGTCTTCCTCCCCGTGTAATTAAAGTCTCTTGGTTCAAACTATTAATCCCTTTAGTGTCATGTTTAAATCTTCAAATGTCACATAAATGAAGTTGTTTCTGTGATTAGACACTGTCAATAGATCAATTGTTAAGTAGATCTAGCTAAATATTTTTTAGCCTACAACAATGGATATATTTTTTATTTTTTTACAACATGATTTTATAGTCATTCTCATGATCGATAATTGTGAACCGAGGAATTTTCTAATGATGTGGCAGGTCGGAAGCAATATAACGTAAAAATATAGTGTTTTGAAATATAATATTTTGTCAACAGTAGTGGACATATGTCAGGTTGTTGACCTAGTCTTTAAGCAGGTCACTTGGACAGAATTTCTTGGTGAGGCAATTCTAGCATCTGGTAGAAGTTTTGTTGAAGCTAGAGATTGTCAAATATTACAGACCTGTGCAGATCAGAACAAAAAGACAACTATAAAATTAGTACGTAGAACACATTCTTCTTTCCACCTCTCTCTCTCTCTTTATTTTCTCTTTCTCTCTGTCACTCTCTCTCTCTTTCTGTCTCTCACTCTGCCAGTCTCTCTCACTCTCTTTCTCTGACTCTCTCTGTCTGTCGGTCTCTCTCTGTCATTCTCTATCGGTCTGTCTCTCTATGTCACTCTCTCTCCTTCTGTCGATCTCTCTCTCTCTCTGTCACTCTCACTATCCGTCGGTCTTCCTCTCTGTCACTTTCTCTCTGTCACTCTCTATCTGGCGGTCTCTCTCTCTCTCTGTCACTCTCTCTCTATCTGTCACTCTCTCTCTATCTGTCGGTCTCTCTCTGTCACTCTCTCTCTGTCACTCTCTCTCTCTTTCACTCTCTCTATCTGTCACTCTCTCTATATATGTCGGTCTCTCTATCACGCTCTCTCTATCT
Source organism: Biomphalaria glabrata (assembly GCF_947242115.1). Lineage (NCBI taxonomy): Eukaryota > Metazoa > Mollusca > Gastropoda > Planorbidae > Biomphalaria > Biomphalaria glabrata. The sequence continues at coordinate 14,437,083 of NC_074723.1, read as the reverse complement.
GTCGCTCTCTCTCTCTGTAACTCTCTCTCTGTCACTCTCTCTCTCTGTCACTCTCTCTCTCTATGACGCTCTCTCTATCTGTCGGTCTCTCTCTGTCACTCTCTCTCTCTGCCACTCTCTCTCTCTGTCACTCTCTCTCTCTCTGTCACTCTCTCTCTGTCACTCTCTCTCTATCTGTCGGTCTCTCTGTCTGTCAGTCTCTCTCTCTCTCTTTGTATCTGTCAGTTTCTCTCTCTGTCACTCTCTTTCTCTGTCATTCTCTCTCTATCTGTCGGTCTCTATCTCTGTCACTCTCTCTCTCTCTATCTGTCACTCTCTCTCTCTCTGTCACTTTCTCTCTCTGTCACTCTCTCTCTGTCTCTCGTGTCACTCTCTCTATGTCTCTCTCTATCTGTCGGTCTCTATCTATCACTCTCTCTAACTGTCGGTCTTTATCTCTCTCTCTCTCTTACTCTGCCTTTCTTCTTCTAATCTCTCATCTTCTCTCTCTTCTCTCTCTGTCTCTCTCTCTTCTCTTTCTGTATCTCTATATTGTACATACAAAAGTATCTGAAACCTGAACTGACAGCAAACACACACAAAAAAACTATTGTCTTGGTTTTAATTGGCCTGATTCAAACAGTCTGCATCTAGCCAGGCTTTCTATTGATTCTGGAGTAATGCGATTTAGTATGCAAGACAATTCTACACTCATGCTAACAAGCACGCACAGCCTCCGCCTTCTGTGCAAACAGTAATGAAGTGTATTCTAGGACTATCTAATGACCATAGTCTAAAACTTATCTAATGAAACAATTGCAGGCTACAACAGTGGACTCAGTACTGTAACTGACGAGACAGTGTTTGACTGAGCATTGAACAAAACTAATGGAAATATTCATAATGAATGGAAACACTCTTTTTGTTGACAAATTAATTTTTTATTAGATTCTACAGTGCTTAAGGAAAAATTATTACATGGGTTTTTAAAAGTATCCTTTATCCCTGCTTCCGTATTCTGTACGCCGGATACACCAAAAAAGGCTTGCTCTTTATGGATTTGCCTAAATTCTATGACAATCTCCAATCAAAGTTTACATGACTAAATAATCTTTAAACGTGTCACGTCCTTGACGATAAATCTTCCACTGTCTTCTTCAGTTTTCTTGTCGGCTATGTATAAGGGGCAGGGGGTAGGCAAGGCTAGTTGTAGCATTTCTTTGCATGTTTTGAAATTATTTTCGATGGGGTTACGTAAGACTAAATACGTAGCGTCCTTACGCAATTTAGTTAGTTCCGTCTTCTGCGAGTCTTGCGCCTGTGGTTGTTGTAAGACAGACACCACGCACACACAGACGCACACACAGACGCACGCACAGACGCACACCTGTTTGGAGGAAGTTTTAAATAAATGATGGCCACGGTTTTGGGTCCATAGTGCCACCTAAACTTCGGGCGACTGAGTCATGAAACGACTCTAACTATGTTCTTTTTTTTTTTTTTTGCATGGTTGTTACTTGCATTAATCGAGTTGCATTAATCAGCTGCTACATTGTATTCCAACTCCTTTTCTAATGTAGGACAAACAGTCGAGTAGGTTGTGTCAGTTATGTAGACACTGTCTGGGAAGCTTGTCTATGTGGTAAGTAGGATAACGAGGCAAGATCGATCTACTCTAGAGACTTTCAAAAGGGGAAAAAAATCCTTTCTAGACTTAATTTAATTGCAAGTTTGACTCGCTGCTCACAGAAGTTTAATGTTCAAAGTCATTACAACTGTCACGTGACTTAAGGTCAGCGAGGAATGGAACAGACGACTAAAACTGAAGATTGAGTCACGTGACACAGACTACGAGCTTATATAATAAATAAGAAAGTCTAGTAGTGTGGGAGTACAGACGCCGGACAAACAGAATCTGGCTAGAATTGAAACATCGAGTTTGTGCTGACCGGAAACGTCTGTCATAAGATAGGGACAATCAAATAAGATGATCTGGCAGATCTTTCAGTTGTACCACGTAACTAGCACAACGACCAGCTGCCTTTACATTTCCCCAATTAAAGTCAAGGTGCCATTTAGAGATGGGTGGACCTTTTTTAAAAATTCCTAATCCTAAGATTTGAAATCCTTCGTTTACAAGTCAAGTACGATACCATTCAGTAACCCCAACACCAGAATTGAGTACAATTTGTTTCTAAATGTTCAGGACCAATCTTAATGTCCTTTTGTGCAGGAGCTAGTAACTAGAAGATTACGAAGAGATTTTACGTTATCACACAAATGACACCCATGGATCCGTCCATTTTAAAAAAATATTCAAGCAACTTTCTTAATAAGTAATATTGCAACTAAATAACAACAGAACTTAATAATGTGAACGGCAATTGTGTTAGTATAAATAATCAAGATAAATTGTACATTCTTCGCATTCATAAACAAAAATGGATAAAGGGACTTCTGGACCTCAATTCAGAAGAGCGATTTCAAACAATCTTTCGGGGTAAATTTGTTATTCCCTTACAAACAAACAAAGCTCTTCATATTTATTTACATTTTTTGTTTACAATTAACAAGAGTTTGTTAATGAAAGTTACCAGATATACACAAAAGTATAATTCTTTCTAATATTCTTTTCCTTGCAATTATGTGTTGTATTCAATTAGGTTTAATTTCATGAAAAACTTCTTGCATTATACATTTGTCACCTTTGTTATTTTAGATATCTTAAATGTCACTGTGGTTATGTTTGATGCTGTGCTACTATTGTCGGTTTATCAATGTAGGCGTGGTGGTGACATTGGGTTCATGATATAAATCACAGGATAAGTTTAATATAACATCACATGGTGAATACGATATACAATTCGACCCAGGAATGGTCAGTATTAATCCAACAGAAATATCACCAATATAACAACTTAGTAACTATTTTATAACCAACTACTTTAAACATCAAACTCTACTGCTTATATATTAAGTGACTCTATCAAGTGCTCACTACAAGATCTCTATGTTGACTGACTGCCTTTAACTCTCTGGTTCACCTAAGGTCAAAAGTGTTCACCCTAGGGCAGGGGTGGGCAAATTACGGCCCGCGGGCCACATGCGGCCCGCCGGACTATTTTATGCGGCCCGCGAACACCTACAGAAATCATGTGTGCCCACAGATAATACATATAAAAATACAAATATTTTCAAAATAGCTAATTTTAAATATCTATATATATATATTATTTGCAATTTCTGAAGCAAAAGAAACACTGTATTTACATGTCATTATAAAAACGTTTTAAGTAAACGAAGATTATTTTTATTTGCAGTATTTCGAAAAATTCAGTCAGGGATTGAAACTCAGGGCACTATTTTATTCAGCGCTTTGAAGAACTGAGTTGAAAGTCTTGGGCTAGCTTTGTAAAAGACGGCAAGTATAACAACTGATGGAGCCCGTGTTTTGACAGAGAAAAGCAGGTTTTTGATAAATTAAAGAAGATATCTCAACCATAAACTTTAAACGGGAAAGTTTGCTCTAAGCTGAATTGAATATCATTTATGTTAATATGGTACCCTCTTTCAGAAATTTAACTTATCACTGCCAAGGGTCTTAACCACAGACAGTTTCGATAAGTACTTGAAGATTAGGAAACAAAACATTCCGAAGTTCGTTATAACAGTAGTATCCGCTAGCTTAGCATGGGGCAAGGTAGTGAGAAGAAATGGAATTTCAAGGAAGAAATTGTTATGTTCCTTGAAGGGCATTGACTGTGACTTTCTTACCAATATTTCTAACGAAGAGTTGAAGACAGACTTCATGTTTTCATCGGAAGTATTGCACATGAAATGTATGTGCATGTTAAATCATTTCAAACAAATCTTTCCCATTTCTACAGGCAAGCAAGTGAAAACAGGTTTTGTCATTTTAGTTTGTTGAAAGGTGAAACTATTTCTAATGAAATGGTTGAAAAGTAAAAGACTTATTTGAATTCTTTGATTGTGGAATTTGAAAGCTAATGTTAAGACGTCAAGAACCTTGAATCAGTTTTCTATACACTCAGCTCACCATTTAGTGCGGAAGCTGAATCAGCTCTAGAGGACATACCTCCAAGCAAATTATGAACTGAAAGAGAAGTTCAATTCAATTATTCCGCGGGAGTTTTATGAGTCCCAGAAGCTGTATTTCAACACCTTAAAAAATTTGTGCTGCTAAACTTTCACATTACTTTTGTGCACATACATGTGTAAACAAATATTTTTCTCTGTTTGAAAACAAACAAGTGTAAGAACAGGTCGATGCTGACTGACTGTAATTTGACAGCAGTCACACGGATAACTAGTAAGCAAGTTCCACAATTCTGGAACATTATGCACGAGTGTAAACAGTTAAAAAACACTTCAACTTAAGTACAACTGTTCATTTGTGGTGAAATTGTGAAATATAAACAGACGATAACAAAATAAATAAAAAATTATCATAACATTATTTTCAGAAATTGCTAATTCCCTCAACTGAGAGTGTAAAAAATTAAACGTAAATGTATACCACAATATAAATAAGAATTAAAAGGCATTATACACAGCTAGCTAGCGTATTTTTCTAAGTTGTAAGTACATTATATATATATATGTATGCGGCCCCCCCATTCCTAAAAGTTTTGTAATGCGGCCCTCGATGGGAAAAAGTTGCCCACCCCTGCCCTAGGGCAACATGAGTTGTGAATAAGATTCACAATATTGAATTAACATTTACTTTATAGAATTAGGGTTTCTACTCTATGGCACCAACTTTGAGGTGGTGACAACATTCGAAAACAAAAAGGATTCCTTTCATATGATAAATTGTAGCCGTTGTGCCAGAACTATGAAAGTGCTAAAATATCATGATATTGGTTTTTCAATGTTTTTCCAGCTTTTGCGATCTAAACGTGACAGACGGACAGACAAACTAACTGAAAACACAAAGCAAAATAAACTTTTTCACCTTTTGAGGGTCGCTAAAAATGAGGCAAATCTCTTAATAGCAATTTTTTATTTTGGTTTTCCGATGTACAGAATACATTGATAAACTAGACGTTTTTAAGACATATATCTATCTAGCTCAGTATTAAAAATCCCGAAGAACTAATTGATGCTGAATGTTTAGTGAAATATAACATAGGCTTCCACTAATGCACAAATAAAGGTTGTGCACTTGTTGTACAGAGAAGTAACTCCTGCAACTGTAAGATGTCATGCACAGGACAATGACATTTGGAGGATTATTGATGCCATACCAATTAGCTAAATTACGGCTTCCTAAAAATGAATATGGCTAGGGCAACTAATTAACGTCTGGAATTAATTACTTTGGACAACTGATTAGATTAGGCAACTAATAACAAAGTGCAGGTCTGATGAGAGCTGACAGAACTGAGTCTTTTGTTAGCGTCTTCAAGATGAAAGGTTACACTACGCTAGGACTCCCATCCAGGCACTGAACGACTGCATGACTCAACCACGACTTCCATCCAGGCACTGAACGACTGCATGACTCAACCACGACTTCCATCCAGGCACTGAACGACTGCATGACTCAACCACGACTTCCATCCAGGCACTGAACGACTGCATGACTCAACCACGACTCCCATCCAGGCACTGAACGACTGCATGACTCAACCACGACTCCCATCCAGGCACTGAACGACTGCATGACTCAACCACGACTCCTTCCTGGCACTTGTGGTGATAATCATAATCTTTACATTTTTTAAAACTCATTGTGAATCTATGCTACAGAGGGATCCTAGGTAGCACATTTAAAGACCGCATCACAAACGAAGAGATTAGAGACAGGGTTAGTACAGCGGTTGGACCCCACGATGACCTACTAACTATTGTAAAAAAAAAAAAGAACAGAAACTAAAACCCTATGGCCTATTACAAGGTCTTCTTGACTTGCAAAGACCTTCCTTCAGGGAACAGTACCAGGAAAAAAGAAGAAGAGGCAGAGACAGAGAGGAATGTAGAAAGATGGTTGACAAGTCTTGTGTGGTGCCCCAACGGTCCAACAGGCTACGGTATATGTGAAGATGAAGGTGGAAGCTAAAACAAAGAAACAAAGTCTTCTAGAGATCTGGCAAAACATTGTATAAAAAAAAACTTCAGCTATCAACACAGAGGGAATACATCGACTAGATTTAGTGACAATATCTGTACCATTCAATCCGTAGAAACTCCAGACATCGTTAAGCCATTCAACAAAGTTGTGCATAAAATTGACATACAGAAAACCCTTCAGTTCAAATGGGGAAGGGGAGGAGTAGAAATAAAATTTAAAAGGCTTGAGGACTAGATGGAGGGGAGGGGGGTATTGATCCAAATGTCAAAGTGTGGTGACCTGTCACAATGTGAGAAATGGCCTGGGATTACTTTGCTTTCTGTTCCAAAAAAGATTTCTTCACAAGAATTTTGGCCGAGCAGAAAGTTAAGGGAACTCTGGATGGACAAGTCGTGAAAGAATCGAACCTTTGTTTTTTAAGATAACCCGAGCATTGGTTGAACCCAATGCGACCATAAGAATTATCTTCTTGCGGATCATTGTCACTTCGCTGCAGACATTGATCATTTCACTTGGAAAAAGAATTGTCTTCTTGCGGATCATTGTCACTTCGCTGCAGACATTGATCATTTCACTTGGAAAAGACTGTTGAGACCTTTGACCTTTAACAAGTCATTCTAAGGGAGAATTAAGATATCATTTGTTTTTGTGTTCTCTTTAGGAACATTTCTAGCAGAACGTGAAGGTCTTTGCATTGTCAGATCAGCTGGAAGATGGGGGAAAAGCTGATAAGATTTGTCTCTGGCTCATCGCATCTGTCTCTCTGTCTCTCTCTCTCTCTATCTCCGTCTCTTTGTCTCTCTGCCTATGCCTCTGTCTCTTTGTCTTTCTGTCGTTGTGTCTTGTCTCACTGTCTCTGTCTCTCTATCTCTCTGTTGCTCTCTGCCTATGCCTCTGTATCTCCTCTGTCGTTGTGTCCCTGGCTCTGTGTCTCTCTGTCACTGTCTCTGTCTCTCTATCGTTGTCTCTGTCTCTCTGCCACAGTCTCAATCTCTCTTTTTTTTTTTTTACTATGCTTAACTACCCGTGTTTGTCATTGACTCTCACTCTCTGTCGCATTCTCACTCCATTGACTCTCTCTCTCTCTCGCTGTCTATCTCTGTCGCAGTCTCTCTCCATTGACTCTCTCTCGCTCTCTCTCTCTCTCGCTCAATCGCTGTCTCTGTCTCTCTGTCGCATTCTCTCTCCATTGACTCTCTCTCTTCTCTCTCTATGGCTGTCTCTCTCTGTCGCAGTCTCTCCCCATTGACTCTCTCTCTCTCTCTCTCTGTTTCTTCCTCTCTCTAGTTTTCTCTCGTATTCGTTCTATTAATTTAAATCTACAGTACTAATGGTTTTGGCAATCGATAACCTGACTTTTTTTTTCAATACCATTTTATTTGTCTCTAGCTACACCATTTCCTAATATCATCCAATATTTCAATCCTCCAATCTCTCAAACCTTCAATCATTGCCTTAATTGCTTGCTCTTATAACAAGCATCAGTACAGAAAAGTTTTAATCTTCAGCCATATAGAAAAAGTTCAGTCGGTCATTCGGTGGTTGTCAGAAAGATTTTTCTTTAATCCCATCTTTAATACTACTTCCGTTTTTTCTCATTCAAATCAATTTACGAATGTCAGACGACATTCTATCCCGTGATTCCTCGTACTGCTGTAACTTTTCAAATCTTAAGTTTTACGGCTATCGATCCATTTAGTTTTTATTTTTGTATCTTTTTTTTTTCCGAAAAAGGATCGTGACTGGGGAATGGGAGAACTTTAATATACAATATATATATATCAAATAGTTTTTAGTTTATAGGACCAGAAATATTTTAAGCAGTAATGGTATATATATATATATATATATATATATATATATATATATATATATGTGTGTATGTGTGTGCGTGACTGCGTGCCTGCGCGCGTGCGTGCGTGCGTATGTGTGTGTTTTTATTTCTGTAGCATTTTACGTCTCGAGAGATGATCTTTTCCCTTTGCAACTTCTTGTGTGACTAAAGAGACCAATCCTTGATACACAGCTGCGGACACATATTGGGCATATGTAATCACCAGGCGCTGTTGCATTTTCACCCTTCTTTCTACTTCTGTTGTGTATGGCATCTGCAATCTGGGACCCTTCCTTCTGTTAGATCACCATACAGAATATTTTGTGGAAGTCGACCTTCTGGCATTCTATGAACGTGGTCAATCCAGACAAGGCGTTTGCTGCTGATAACATATCGGATGTCCTGGCACCCTGCTCTTCGTAGCACTTCCACAATGGTTACTCTATCTTAACACCTTATATATATATATATGTAATTACTATAATCACATCACTCCACGAAAAGGAATACATTTCCTCGTTCAAAGTTTTAAAGTAATCATCTTTTCGAACATTAGTGAATCAATGATAATGAAATATCTTTGTGCATAGTGATGCCATGTGCCTCGTAATGTGAGTGCGGAATGGTGCGGAATGATGCGAATGCGTGTTGAAAGAGCAAGAAAAAAATGGACAGAAATAATGGAGTACTGTGAAGGAGGAGATTAAAGTTATCATAACCTAGGACTTGTAGTTCTGTGTTTGTCTATGCGAGACCAATCGTAACGAATGGTCTCGGTGTATGAGTCTGATCTGCTCGTAACAAGCGGCTCCCAACTTCTTGTTTACATTAGTTTGTCTTTTAAAACTCTGTTTTATATCTGTTTTGTTCCCAAACGTTGCTTATATTTGTGAACACTATACACATACAATTATGAAAACCAGTAGTGGCTGCTGGCCCAGTTGTTTTGCTTCATATGATGAACGGCGTTCCTTCCAAGACAACTGCATCTTGGCCCTCACGTGACCAAAGTGAAGGCAGTCCAAACACGTATACCACAGTCGCAGGCAACCAGAACAATATTTGTAAAGGTTTTATAACTTTGGGTGTGAGTGAAATGTGGGGGAGGGTTCTAAACTTGATGGAGGTTTTAATCAGTTTTATAAAAGTAGGTTCTAAACTTGATGAAGGAGGTTTTAATCAGTTTTATAAAAGTAGGTTCTAAACTTGATGAAGGAGGTTTTAATCAGTTTTATAAAGGTAGGTTCTAAACTTTAATATTAATTCTTATATAAAAAGAAACAGCTGAAATTTCGTACAATTATTTCTTTTACCTGACAACACAAGAATCAGTATAAAAAAAACAACAATTAGTTAATTAACTATTGGTAAAAAATTACTTTGCTTCTTATCTCGAACTAGGGAAAGAAATTCTACTTGACTGATAAGTGGTATAAGTTGAATTAGTCCCATGTATTGTTTGTAGAAAGAAACGTTTGTAAATAACTATAAAACTTTTTTTAACAAGCAGCTCCCTGGCACGGTGGTTAGCGTATTGGCTTGAGGGGACCTTAGCCCCCGAGTTCGAATTCAGGTAGCTCAATTTTTTTTTTTAAATACATTTTTAAAAAGCGATCATCCGGATACTCTTCTTTCTCTCCCCCCCCCCAACCTCCTTCCAACAACTCCAGACAATGTACAGGATCATCTACATCTATTGTATGTTTAATTACATGGCTGATCCAAACTAATTGATACAACTACCATTTGTTTAATTTAATTTTTTAAAAATATATTTTGCTTCTTTCTGTTAAAATCGTCAAATTTGGCATTACAAATGCCCAACTAAAGTGCTGCAGCAACAGACTTGCCAACTTTTGTTCTCGCACTTTTCCTTTGGCTACTACAAGAAACGCTTCAGCACTCACCAGCGGAGACGGTGTAAAAGAAGAATTAGCTACCGTAAGTTTATTTACCCACCGGGTAATTTTTTTTTTCCTCACTCCACTCTGGCGAAGAACTGAGCGAAAGACTTGAATTTGTGGAGGGTAGAATGACAGAATGGGGGGGAATAGAGGCAAGAGAGAGAGGAGGGCATGAGGGAGGGCATAGAGCGGCAAGATGGAGTAATGGAGAGTCCTACAGCTGTTGGTCCGGTCAATGGAGAGTAGAAAAAAAAACACTACCGCTGTTGGTTGCTAAGGGCAACTGATTCAAACGAAGGAGTTCGTGAAATCTATTAAACCAATATCTGAAGATTTTTTAATATACAAAATCGAAATAGTTATTACGGTTGAAAGGAAAAATCAATTCAGTCGAAATTCTTCATAAAGATTGGAAAACGTCCAAGATGAAAATATTACGTCTGTTTTTCAATGTTGAAGAAATTTAGAAATAGGTGATGATGACATTTTTCTCGACATTGGGGTCAAGTCATTGTTGTTCGCTTGGCAGTCTGTTATATTTGTCTGTTTTAGTTTGAGCGTTCAGAAATGAGAATTAATACGTCTTAGCCCAAACCTCCTGCTGGACGACAAGAGCTAAACTCCGGACCATCGGACGACAGTACGAAGCCTATACCTCTCGACCAATTAGCTTTCGTACATATGTAAATTAATTGTAAGATTCGAATCCTGTAGTTCGCATAGTGTAAAGTCGAATGTATATGTGTCAAGAGAATGCACAAAGTTTTTTGTGTCAAAATAAATAAACAAGACGAAAGACATACAAAACAAGAATACAAAATATGTAATAAAAACAACAAAAACAAACAAAGCTGATAGGAAGTGTAATTGTATCACTTAGTGTTGGAGCAGTCACGTGTCATTACATTTGTTAGAGATCTAGCTAGACCAACAACAATACATCTGTGCGATAAAAAATAATTGTATCGATTGTTTTTCTTTAGCGCTATTCATGCTTTTAACTTTCTCAGTACACTATGATCATATCACTTCTCTGGACCAGTTGGGGAAATTGGGGTTGGGGGGGGGGGAGGGAAAAGAATATTTGGTTGAATTAAACCGTAATTGGTTTCTAAAAGCATTTTTAAAAATGGAGGGGGGACGACCTGAATTTGAACTCATGGATCACACCTCCTCAAGCCGACATACTAACCACTCCGCTAGCGAGGTGCTAATGGCTATAACCGATTGTCTAGTTTGTTTAAAATTTACTTTAAAGCGGCGACCTATAAAGGGGTCTAATTCAGCTTATACCACCACTTTAGTCAAGTATAACTTTCTTTCCGAGATTGGGTGTTTGAGAAATAACGTGTACAAACTTTTTACTAGAGTGAAATGATATAAGCTTTGTAAAAACACGGTAGCCACTACATAATTTGAGCAAACAAGTACCACAAACAAGGTTTTTAAATCAATACCTTCGTTTTGAAGCTAATAGGGTTTGTTGGACTAGTCCGTTTCGTTTCTTTAATTAAAAAGTATTGGGCCTGAAGTCGCTTTTTTCCCTATATATCTTTGTATTTTTCAGTTCTCTTTTTAAATGAAACTGACATTATTATGCTATAATTTTAAATCTACCTGATAGAGAAAAAAATTCTGCACAAAAATACGTGTAGTTGGGATATAACCCGATAGAGGCTATAAAAGAAAAGACCTGAAACTAACGCGTGAAACTACACATTTACAGTACTTTATGTGATGAGTATTTTACCCAAGATCTGTGTCTTTTTTTTAGGACTAGCTTATTTCATGTACCCGGCATTTTCCGATACACAATTTCATACACAAAATAATTGTTGAAAAAAATTGTAGTGATTTTAAACTTTAAATGATTTCTTAAAAAGGTGTTACTCTAATCAATTTTGAATATTATTTTGTTATGAATGTCACTGTTTATTTTGTGTCTTTTGTGTCTAGTTTCTTAAATTTTTCTTGAGTAAAGGGGTCGTTTTTTCTCCTAATGGGTATACCTGATTTCTCCAAGCAGCCTTTGTAAAAAATTGGTCCTAAATAATGCTATGTTTATAAACGAAAAATCGCATGGCTGCATTATGATGAATGTACGTGTTAGTTCAATATATTTTATATTACTAGGTAACTATAAATAGATAAAGTCATATGGCATTTTTGTTTATATCCTAATTCTAAAAAGGAATAATAATAGAATTATACAGTAAAAATAATCACTAAGTTTTTCTTTTAATAGTTTTGAAAGTCTAACTGATAAGATTACAAAGAGAGTTTGTGTTTTTGCAGATGTACACAAGCTACACTATGAGTCAGTCCATCTCTTCTAATTGTTTAGAAATGAGTGTAAAAATGTAGGCTTCGATATTTTTAGCCTGAATTTAAGAAGTTACAAACTTCAAACAACTAATACATTGCCTCTTCCATAAAACTTTGTACTTCAAAAATAAATTTATCCAATGCTCGAAATCCTGCTTGTATACTTAGGCCCTATTTAAATCGATCCGGTATCAAAAAATGTAAGTAGCAATAACCCCGCAAAAAAAAAATTAAATGAAAGAAGATTGAGATATACATATATTTTTGTGACAGTACGCACCGGTACGGGGTACCGGCACCTTTTTTCAATGTCGGGATAAATGATTACTTTTCTTGTAATTCAACGTTAATTGTTAATTTATTATTAGTTGAAAGTTAGGCAATCTACCACTGAGTACCGGAGCCTCTTTTTTATTTTTACAAAAAAAAAAAGAACTTTATATACTTTCAGCCGACATGCCGTATTATTAAAAACACCTCTATGTGAACTTCTAAATTATCTAGAGTCTCAGACAGTCATTATTTTAGACTAGATTTAAGTAGTCTAGACCTAGATTTAGTAGGCCTATTATTATAAAAAAATAATAATCAGTCATTATAGACATTAATCGCAATTTTATTATTAGGTCTAGGCATTGAAAAGTAAATCTATTAATAAACTATAGGCCTAATAGATCTAAGTCTAAGTACTAACTTATTAAATAAGTCATTATAAGTAGAAGTATTATAATGAATATTGTATAGATCTAGATTGACTAGATTATAGATAGATGATTGATAGATCTATAGATAGATCTCAAGTTTAGTGGATTAAGTATAGAGTATAGTGTATTATTAGATCTATGTCTTATGTCTATATCTAATAATCTAATAATTAAAAAACTTTAGTCTTTATTAATATCCAGACTTCTTTTCTAATAAAAGCTGACTATAGGCATAGAATAGGCTAGACTCGGCAATCTAGTCTCAAGATAGAATCTATACTATTACTAGATCTATTCGATTTTTATATATAGATCTAGACTAGAATTAGATTATAGATCTAAATATACTAATGGGAGAGATGATATGAGGTGTTAGCTAATAGCGTTGCACAAGAAACAAACCTGGGTTTTTCTAAACTCTAATACTTGGTATGTAATAGTAAAACAGCACCTACCTAAATAAATCGTAACTAGCAATCAAAAACCTATATTTATTGTAGTATATATAGGTCTGTGGTTGTATTTTATATAGCCTTCGTAACTTCTTCTATAGAGAAATGACTTTTGTAATTTCTTTTACTGAAAATTGGGCTATTCTCGTCTGACACATATATAATTTTTATGTTCAGCAACAAACCCTATTGTGTTCTATAATCTTTCTTTCTAATTATATCTTAAAAGTGCTTCATTATTTCCATAATCAAATTCGTTTTTAAGTGAATGTTTGTTCCGGAGACTGAGAGAATTAAAAACTATTTCTCAAATCTTATTTCATTAAATACGACGACTAAACTGGCATGTTTCAGCTAGCACAGGTGGGCCAGATTTCTGAAATGCATCGTTCCAAAACTTCCGGAATATTCCATGTGTATAGCCTGGTGTCCATATTCTCCGAGCTGTTTCTCCCCTCTCCACTTAGAGCGAGTCTCAGCACCTTAATGGCTGGGCATCATCTTATCTTCAGAAGCCACAGGAGCGAGTCAATTGTGCTTTCAGAAGACGGTCAGATCGATGGACGAGTCATCAAAAATGAAAGAAAAAAATAGGTGAAAGAAGAAAGAAAAAGAAAAGTGAAGAACCTTTTTGAAAATATGATGGAACAGATTATGGGAGAATCTCAGGTGAAGGTTAGGATAAGAGTTTGAAGGATGCTTCGTTTGAGATGGACAGGAATGGGCAATAGAAGAATTGAAGGGCGGGAACAAAGGAGGGGTGGGGGATTTGTAATTTAACAGGAACTTAGATAGATCAAATAGAGCCCTGTAATTTCAAAAAAAAAAAAAGTTATGTAGGATTGAGTTTTTAGGCTCGAAAATAGGAAAGAAGTTAACAAAAGGTTGAAAAAAAGAAATACAAAAAAGAAAGCAATAGGGTGTAGAGGGAGAGAGAGAGGGGGATGAGAGGTTTGGTTTGTTTCAGAAGTTCCTTTGAAGATTGTTATATAGGGAGAGAGACAGAGAGAGAACGAGAGAGAGGGAGAGAGACATAGATAGGGAGAGAAGAAAAGCTTTAAAAAAGTGTTCACGCATGCTTTGTGTTGTTTCTTGTTAGCAGATCGCGATTGCGTAACAAGAGAATCAACAGGGCCAGTCCTAACAATTGCGGGGATTGCGCGGCGTCCAGTCTGGGTAGGGATAAGCGTAATGTTAAAATTATGATTTTGTATTGAGAAAATACATTCCTCTTTGAAATAAATTAGTATTAATTAAAGCGGAACAATGCCGAGTGGGGGGAAGACGATCGCCCCTATATCCCCCCCCCCCCCTGGATCCGCCAGTGACTAGAACACATTATCAACCTAGAACAAATTAACATCTCAGAACAAGATATCAACCTAGAACAAATTATCATCTCAAAACAAGATATCAGCCTAGAACACATTATCATCCTAGGTCAAGTTATCATCCTACATAAAGGCCAATGTAATATATATATATATATATATATATATATATATATATATATCCTTACAGAAGAGAAACCAAACGGAAAGAAAACATGGAAAAAAGTCAAGGTTCCATTATCCAGACTCCAATGGCCGCTTCTGCTGCCAAATTTACTCCCGTATATTTTCACTTCATTTACTTAAGTACTGGGTAGCTGGGATTGAGGAATCAAAGGCTGGAAAGTAGGAGGTAGGAGAGAGAGAGAGAGAGAGAGAGAAAGAAATACTGAGATCGAGAGAGAGAGAGACTGAAAAATAGATCAAATAGTCTGAGATTGGGGTATAGAGATCAAGTGAAAGTAAATAATATTATTAAGTCAAAACGAAGAAGTCGTGTATGAACTATGAAGACTTGGTTAAGCCCCTAAGTAATGATGATGTCTTCATTATTTAAGTATTTAGAACCCAGAGTATAACGATCAAAGATGTTGGAGACTACCTCCACTTCCTTCGGGTCCCTTCTAGCGTATCTTCGCCTTGAATATACATTACAAGAAGTGGAACTTATATCAAGAGCAGTGGTTCCCAAACCTTTTGCTTTACGGAACACTTCACACTTTCTGAGTATTTAGAGGAACACTTTGCTTATTTTTTTAGAGAGAATAACTCATGTTGTGGCCTACTAGATATTTATTTTCAGCAATTTTATGGAACCCCTATTCAGGCCTCGCGGAACACTAGGGTTCCGCGGAACACAGTTTGGGAAACTGTGATTTAGAGGAAAATGATGAAGTCCTTCTACACCGGTATTACTGCCATACTTGTGCTCAGCACCAAGTCACTTGGACTGGAAGAGGAGAAAAATCTGAAAGGTCTGCAAGATGTTGAAACGTTAAGAGGAGACGGGCGGGGGCGGGAGGGGGGTAGAAATGTTGGGGAGGAGGCGGCGGCTGAGATATTGGGGAAATGGGAGGTCGTCTCTTTCAGTGCTAATAAGATGGATTGACTTTAATTAACTCTCGACAACGCCAGCCTACTTGATCTAGTACCAGTAGCCCAATGTTGATGTCTTTGCTGCACCTATTGATGTCTCAGTTTGGTGTTAGAAATGTCTCCTGCTGAATTAGACGATTCAACGTTATCACCATGAATAGTGGAGGGCGGGGGGGAGGAATAGAAGTGTAGGAGTCATAGTGATATGCGTGTGTGTGTGTATTAGTGTGTGTGTGTGTGTGACTTGAGATAGAGGGTGTAGGTTTCTCACGATCCCTGAACTGATCGATTCTGTCCGCGCACAGTGACCGGGTCAGCTTCGATGACCACTTAGCTTTCAAATTAGACCGGATATTATATGCGATCTCCCCCTCCCTCTGCGAGACGTTGTAGTATATCTTTCTCGCTCTCTCTCTCTCTCTCCAACTCTTTCTCTGACTTCATTTCCATCTCCTTCCTCCCTCCGTATTCCCGTCACTCATCTCAGATGTAAGGGAGGCAAACATTCTCGTTCAGATCCGTGACGTATTTGTGTGTATCGGGGGGGGGGGGGTAGAGTTCGGGGGGTCTCAGGCGCCGCTGTGTGTGTGTCTGGAGCCAAGTTTTCTGTTTGGCCCAGTCGTAGCTTTGTTGTTTTCTTCAACAAATTGTTTGTTCATGTCACACCGAATAGAAGTGACGTCGCTGGAATTGGTGTGACTTGTCACTTTTGCCAGCATCTAGCAAACATAAAGAACCAAAGTCTGGACACCCAGGTTAATCTGTCTCACCAAAAGGGTTTAAGTTTATTCACACTCAAAGTTAAATTGGAATAGACATTCAAGACTTGACTTAAAGCGAAATTGCTTTTAACATTCAAAACATTGCTCAAAGCTAAAGTGTTATAGACATTGAAGACTTGACTTGGAATTAAAACGCTGAAATCATTGTGCTGTGAAGAAACAAGAAACACATTTTTAAAAGACTTTAAATAAAAACCAAAGCTTATATTACACGTAGTTGTATCAATTAGTTTGGATTAGTCATGTAATCAAATTTTTAATAGATCTAGACTAACAATAATAAATTTTGCAATTACAAATAATTTTACCAGTTGTTTTTGTTTAGCGCAATTCCATGTTATTAGCTTTCTATGATCCTATAACTTGTCTGGACCAGTTAGATATTGGTAGGTGAAGAAAGAAATATGTTTCTGGGGGATCGCTTTTAAATGGATCCAAAAAAAAGGTGAAAGAACTCAGCCTCCGCAAGCCGATCCACAAACCACTATGCTAGAGAATCTCTTATGAAAATAAAAGGTTTTATAGTTATCTATTGTTAGCTTTAAACTTTAAAGTTACGACCTACAAAGTATAAAGGTTGCTAGTTCAACGTATAAGACACTACATCATTCAAGCACAATTTCTTTCCCTTGCTCGAGATAACAAACAAAATAATAAATTACCAATGGTTAATTAACTAATTGTTTAGAATTTTTTTAATTAATTCTTTTTTTTGTCAGGCACAAGAAATAAAGGTGCAAAATTTCAGCCTGACCTGAGATTGGGTGTGGGAGAAATAGCGTGTACAAACTTTTTACCTGACAGAAGACAAACAGAGTGAGTTGATATAAGCTTTGTAAAAAGAAGTTTGGTTTTGGGTGTAAACAAAACGTCTTTCACAAAATAATATGTTTGTTGTTATATGTTATATAATCAAGAAGTTAGATTTGTATAGAAAAACATTCCGACTAAAAGCTAGACACAAAATTTGAAAACTGAATTCACCCAGATTTGGCGATGAAGTGGTACGCAGAAATCTTCCACGATGATCGTCCATCCGTAAATCAATGATGACTCGTTACGGGTCTACCCTCTACAAGTGAATTTGAAACGACTAATGGACCTCATTCACCAATCGTAAACAAACAACATTTAGTCACGTGATCTTATTGATAAAACAACGAAAAAACTGTCACGTGACAACCATCATGAATTAAACATAAGATTGTAAATTATATAGAAGAGATAGAGCACCACGTGGCTAACTGTTGTTTGTTTACGGTTGGCGAATGAGGTCCATTCACCGTTGAATATAACTATAAATCTATTTTTTTTAAATTATGGATGCGAATTTCACCAAATCTCTAATAGCTTTTAAAATACTTTGTAGCCATGTGTAAAAATACTTTATATCAAATACAGCATAACAGGATACAAAAAGAGTTTGTGTTATCACTGCTTATGGTGCTTGCATAATTATTTTTTTTTAAGTAGCCATTGTACCTGAACTTTGAAAGATCTAAAATATCATAATATCCATTTTTCAATATCTTTTCTATTTCTTTGAGATCTAAACGGGACGGACAGAAATACAATACAATCTAATAGCGGCTTTTCCCCTTTTCCCCTCTTGGGCCTTGCAGCGTAAAAAAGTGATAATTTTTTTTTGAAATAGCTAAAGAGCGAGTCCGCGATAAATGAACCTGAACTATTTCAACCATACTTTTCTTTAATTGATAGTGATGCACTGGAATATAATGAGATATACTGATGTATAATACAATATACTGAGATATACTGATGTATAATACAATATACTGAGATATCCTGATGTATAATACAATATACTGAGATATACTGATGTATAATACAATATACTGAGATACACTGATGTATAATACAATATACTGAGATATACTGATGTATAATACAATATACTGAGATATACTGATGTATAATACAATATACTGAGATACACTGATGTATAATACAATATACTGAGATATACTGATGTATAATACAATATACTGAGATAAACTGATGTATAATACAATATACTGAGATATACTGATGTATAATGAGAGAAGATTTAAAATGAGTCTGTGCCTAGTAGCAGAGCTTTGTACTTGCTGTACTAGTTCTAAAAGTTCACCTAACCAATACTAAAAGTTCACCTAACCAATACTAAAAGTTCACCTAACCAATACTAAAAGTTCACCTAACCAATACTAAAAGTTCACCTAACCAATACTAAAAGTTCACCTAACCAATATTAAAAGTTCACCTAACCAATACTAAAAGTTCACCTAACCAATACTAAAAGTTCACCTAACCAATACTAAAACTTCACCTAACCAATACTAAAAGTTCACCTAACCAATACTAAAAGTTCACCTAACCAATACTGAAAGTTCACCTAACCAATACTGAAAGTTCACCTAACCAATACTTAAAGTTCACCTAACCAATAATTAAAGTTCACCTAACCAATACTTAAAGTTCACCTAACCAATACTAAAAGTTCACCTAACCAATACTAAAAGTTCACCTAACCAATACTAAAAGTTCACCTAACCAATACTAAAAGTTCACCTAACCAATACTAAAAGTTCACCTAACCAATATTAAAAGTTCACCTAACCAATACTAAAAGTTCACCTAACCAATACTAAAAGTTCACCTAACCAATACTAAAACTTCACCTAACCAATACTAAAAGTTCACCTAACCAATACTAAAAGTTCACCTAACCAATACTGAAAGTTCACCTAACCAATACTGAAAGTTCACCTAACCAATACTTAAAGTTCACCTAACCAATAATTAAAGTTCACCTAACCAATACTTAAAGTTCACCTAACCAATACTGAAAGTTCACCTAACCAATAATGAAAGTTCCCCTTATCAATACTAAAAGTTCACCTAACCAATTCTAAAAGTTCACCTAACCAATACTAAAACTTCACCTAACCAATACTAAAAGTTCACCTAACCAATACTAAAAGTTCACCTAACCAATACTGAAAGTTCACCTAACCAATACTGAAAGTTCACCTAACCAATACTTAAAGTTCACCTAACCAATAATTAAAGTTCACCTAACCAATACTTAAAGTTCACCTAACCAATACTGAAAGTTCACCTAACCAATAATGAAAGTTCCCCTTATCAATACTAAAAGTTCATTTAACCAATACTAAAAGTTCACCTAACCAATACTAAAAGTTCACCTAACCAATACTGAAAGTTGGGATAAATTGCAAAGATTGATTGATTGATTGATTTATGAAAGGAGAAATAGGATAGTCTTTCACAAGGGAACTGCACTATGATTAGTCTAAGCAGAGGGTGGTTTCCATTCAATCAGATGCACAACAGAGGTGCATTAAATGTCAACTAGGAAGTCATGTGGCCAGCACAACAACAAACCGCTTTTGTTTGTCTTCAACTGATGCCAGGTATCCATTCGAATGAAATGTTGAGGCTTATTAGACTTAGGGTCTTCCTAGAGATCCTGTGATTTGAACTTCAAATATGAACTTGAGAAGTAGTCATTTTTAAAGTCTCTTTATTAGGACCATTTCAGAAATGATAAAATTATTGATTAAACTATTGATAAATTTATCTGTACTTTATTATTCATTTTTACCGCTTAGATAAAATTCATATAAGTTTGTAAAGTATTTGATGATGTTTTTCACAAAGTTAAAGATGTTTGCATTGGAATGAACTGTTCTCGTTTATTGGTCTAGTTCCAACCAGTACGAGACTAAAAGTTGGATGGTTAGAATGCATTTCTTGAGCTGGTCAAATTCTTAGGTCTTGACCTTCGGTCTTCATCTTACACAATCACTAATCACCACATTTTATTTAGCGATTACTAAAGAGCAAGTCTGCAACATTTTCAAAAACGTCAACCCAATGAGAGCTGCTGAGCCTGGTGGAATAAAAAGGCGAATCTTAAAAGAATGTGCCGAACAACTAGCTGAATCTTTCCTAGAGATTGTTTCCACTTCATTACTAAACCATGAGATACCACCTGAGTGGAAGTCATCTATAATTGTACCTGTGCCAAAAGTTCCAAAACAAAAGGAAATGAATGTCTTTAGACCTGCTTCACTTACTTCCATTGTGTCTAAATGTTTAGAAAAACTGGTTAAAATGTTTCTTCTGAATGATCTTTGTAGTAAGTTGGACACTTTACAATTTGCTTACCAAAAGGGTAAAGGTGTAGACGATGCCATCCTAAATATTTTAAATTGTGTCTAAAAACATCTGGACATACCTAACACTTATGTAAGATTGTTCTTTATTGATTTCTCATCAGCTTTTAATACCATACAGCTTCATTTACTTATTGAAAAAATGAAAGCGTTAAAGATTAGTTCATATGTAATACAATGGAATAATGAATTTTTGACCCAGAGACCTCAGAAGGTTAGGGGAAACAATGTAATATCTAATGCACGCATAGTTAACACAGTGGCGCCTCGGGGGGGGGGGGGCTGTGACATCGCCATTGTGGTTCATTTTGTACACCAATGATTTTCAATTCAATAGTCCTTTTTGTTCCTTCACAAAATTCGCTGATGATGCGGCTCTTCTTGCCCTGCTCTCAGAGAGCTCAGACGCAAATGAGTATTTCAGAGAAATAGAACACATTGAAAAATACTGTAAAGATAAATTTTTATTATTAAATGTTAAAAAAAACCCAAAGAAATCGATTTTTCGTGGGGAAAAAAAAAGGAAAATGATATTGTTTCTGTAGCTGGAGAGACAATTAAAATAGTGCAAACCTTTAAATACCTTGGTACTATCCTGGAAAATAAACTAAATTTTACTGTAAATACTGATTATATCAGCAAAAAAGGGCAGCAAAGATTACGATTACTGAGAAAACTGTCCTCGTTTAATATTAGTAAAAAGGCATTGGCTATGTTTTATCACGCTCACATCTGCAATATTTTAAGTTTTAATATCACTGCCTGGTATGGCAATCTGAGCATTAAAAATAAAAATAAACTATATAGAATCCTAAATGCTGCTGGTAAAGTCATTGGCAAAAAACAAACCCCATTTGGGCAGCTGTTTGAGACATAAAAAAGCTAAAAAGATTTTAGACATTAAAAATTACCCTTTGGGTCAGGATTTTGTGATTTTACTATTACAAAAAGAGATACAAGACACTGGTAACAAAGACAAACAGACACAGACACTCTTTTGTTCCCCTGGCAATCAAATCATTAAATAGAAACAATCTGATATAAACTTTGTCACATGTAAATTATGAGCGAGTCTAGTGTGAATGTAGGCCTACTAGTGATGGGCAAAAGTTAACTAAAAAGTTGCTAACTTTTAGTTTAACTAAAAAAAATTAGTTAAGGCCAAAGTTTAATTTAAAAAAAAAAGTTTAGTTAAAATCCTAGTTTAATTATTTTTTTTAGTTACAAACTAAAAAGTTTAATTACAAATTTTACAAACATTTTTAACATACATACCATTAAAGATTTAGATCTATGTAATTTGGAGAATATATATACTGAATAATAGAGAGGAGAATAAACTAGAGGGTGCACAGGTCACTAGAAAGCCTTTTGACCTTTACCCTATAATGGTCGCTATTCCCGCCAATTCAAGATATTTGAAAGCGAGAAAAATAAACGTGTTCATTATATTTCTAGCAAGCTTCGCTGCTTGATAAATCCTGATAATTCCTTGCTTCTATAGATCTACATTTTGCTGTTTTTTTAAACACCAGTTTGCTCCTGTATAGCTGCAGGATAGGATCTATAGGATCTAAAAGAAATGTCGACTCTTTTTATTTTAAAACTTTTTACTAGATAGATCCAGAGTTAGAGTCTAGTGACGTCTAGACAGTCTAGTCTATTAGTAGGCTATTAGTCTATTACTACTATTAGATCTATAGTCATAATAGTCTATATTTAATTAATAATATAGATCTAGATCTATTAATTAAAATCTAAATTACTTTACTTTATTAGACTAAATCTAGATTCTAGATCTATTAGTTTACAGATTCTACTATTCTAGAATTAGAGTCTAGATTAGATCTAGATATATCTAGATTACTTATTAGGCCTGTTAGATAATAAAACCTAAGACGCATCAGATGATAGAATTGATAGATGTATAATGACTATAATTATAATACTAATAATAGTCATCACTATACTAGATCTAATACTAAATTAACCAAATCTAGACTAGATCTACATCTACTTCTATTATAATTATACTTATTTCTACTATCCATATCTATTACACTGGCGGATCCAGGGGGGGGGGCGGTAGGGGCGATCGCCCCCCCCCCACTCTGCCGACCCCCCTCCCAAAGGGGGGGGGCGGACGAACTTTAGTATAGGATTCACACAATTTGTATAGGAATTTATTACTTATGTTAAAAATATATACTAATTTTTTTATATTTCAACCTATTTTTAGATTATTTCACCCACCCCCTCTAGTATGTTGGCCGATTTGGTGGGGTCGGGAGGGGGCGATGGTATCAATCCCGCCCCCCCCCTGCACTTTCGAGTGGGGGGGGCGGTCCAATTTATTGGTAGAAATCACAACCTGCTAACAAATCAATTAAATATCTATATCCTTGTAACTTGTTATTGATATTTTAACCGATCTTTATATTATGCCGTTCCCTGTTTGCCGATTGGTGGGGGGGGGGGGGCGAATACCTCTTCTGCCCTTCCCACCTAAACCCTTTGGGGGGGGGCGGTCCGTTTTTATGGAGAAATCATAGTTTGTGAACAAAATTAGTTGAATTAATATATAAATTTTATATTATGTCGCCCCCTTTTTGGTATTTTGGCCGATTCGTTGGGGTGAGGGGGGGGCGATTGCATGTACTGCCCTCCCCACTCTAGTCCTCTGAGTGCTGGGGGGGGCGGTCCTATTTTTGTGGAGAATCATAGTTCGTGAATAAAATTAGTTGAATATCTATATAATATAAACTACGTATTGATATGTGACCCATTGTAAATATGTCGTACCACACTCTAATCTCAAATTGTATCATTAGTAAATTTAAATGAAAAAGGGTTGTACCAGGTGGGAGGGGCGATACATGCAATCGCATTTCCCCCATCGGACAAATCAATACTTTTTCTTTTTGTATTATAGTTAAGAAATTACAAAATTAAAAAAATCTGTCACTAATATAATTTATATATACTATAAATTAAATTCTTATATCGAGTCGCCCCATACCTATTCTTAAATGCCAAATGCAATCTTTAGCAGAAATTAGTAAAGGAGCGAGGATTAATCGTTTGCACTCTACCGCCATTCCCATTTCCAGACAGAGTTTTTGTAATTTCACATGAAGTTATCATAAGTATTTTAAGAAAGACTTTGCATTGGAAAAGTTAGAATTCAAACGAAATTTTTCAGTGTAAGAGTCATGATTGAGATGAGTTCTAAACTCAAATAACATTTTCATAGTCACCTTTTCCCAACCTTTACTCAATCTGATATTTTTCTAGCTAAATAAATTTGGGACTATAACTCACAATTTATACTAAAGTTTTCTTGAATACTATTTATCGAATAAGTTTTTTTTCGGCGGCGATCCTCAAAGCATAAATCTAAATACGTGGGGTATCCTATCTTTTCAAGGAACAAATCGGTTTTATTTGCAATGTATTATGGGCCTATAAATTCAAATTAGAATATTTTTCAAGTACAACATTATTCGAAAGGTCGTTTATTAATAGTATGAATAATGAGCTTCAGGTCAGGAGAATGCGTTTCTGCAGTGAAGAATGCAAGAAAACACTTTTGGCGTCGGGGTTTCGCCCCGAACTTCATTTATGGGTAATGAGTTGTAGATGTCAGGAGAATGCGTTTCTGCAGAGAAGAATGCAAGAAAACGCTTTTGGCGTCGGGGCTTCGCCCCGAACTACATTGTGAAGAATGAGCTGTACTTGTCAGGAGAATGCGTATCTGCAGTCAAAAAAGCAAGAAAACGCTTATGGGGTCGGGGCTTCGCCCCGAACTCCATTGATGAATAATGAGCTGTACTTGTCAGGAGAATGCGTTTCTGAAGTGAAAAAAGCAAGAAAACGCTTATGGCGTCGGGGCGAACTTCACCAGAGAACCTTATAGCGCTGCCCCAGTTGTTTTATTTTTCCACAAAATTTGAGAAATGCTGCTTTTTTTATTCTCATATTTATATATATATATATATATATATATGTGTGTGTGTGTGTGTGTGTGCGCGCGTGTGTGTGTGTGTGCACGTTTATGAGTAGGGTTAGGGTTTACTGGGCGTTAGGGTTAGGGTTTGGAAAAAAATCGCCCCCCCCACTCCAAAGTTCTGGATCCGCTAGTGATCTATTAGATCTAGATCTAGTATTATCTACTAGTAGTAGTAGTACTAGAGTATAAATATAGATCTAAATACCCATATCTAGATCTAGTTATAATCATAATTATAATAATCTAAAATCTCTAGGACTAGATCTAGAGTTACTAAGATATCTACTAGACTCTATCTAGATTTTAGATCTAGTAGTAGTAGTAGTTTCTTAGATTATTTTTAGATTAAAATATTAATTATTTGATCTAGATCTAGTAGCTAGATCTAATTCTAGATCCAGATTATATTTCTGATCATTTCGTTTGTAAAAGATATTAGATCCAGAATATTCTAGAATCTAGAGTTAGAGAGTCAACATGCAGTTTTATCATTACTTCTAAAGGTAACTTATATTAGAACTTGGACAATTACTTCTAATTTCTTTCTAAAATAGTATCGATATACTATCGTTTTAGTGATTCTATTAAGATCTACATCTATCCCATAAAGACATTTAGATCTAAATATTTTTTCATGTGCACAAATAAATGTTTATTACATTTTGCAACAGAGATTGGTTGTGCTTTATATTTTTCATGTTTGGCTGTTTCGTCCTTAAAAAAGGTCAAAATAGTTAGTAAAAGTTTAACTTAAGTTTCTTAGTTTAGTTTAACTATTTTTTTCAATTTGTGATTAACTAAAAGTTTAATTACTTTTTTTTAGTTCAAACTTAGTTTTAGTTTAACTAAAAAAAATTAGTTTAGTTCCCATCACTAGAATGTACACTTTGGTTTTTTAAAGTTACAATATTTTCTTTGGTGCAATGCACAAATTGTCTCTCTCCTTCTCTCTCTCTCTCTCTCTTTTTCTCTCTGTCTTTCTTTACTTCTTTCTCTCTCTCTCTCTCTTCTCTTTCTGTCTCATTATCTTTCTATCTCTTGGTCTATGACTGTCTGTCTCTCTCTCTTTGTCTCACTTGATTTTTCAGTCTCTTTCATTCTCTTGTCTCTCTCATTCTCTCTCATTCTCTTGTCTCTCTCACTTCCCCGTGACTCTGTGTCTCTACTCACTTCCCCACCCTGCCCCTAAAAAAACTGCTATTACCATCACCATCGAGCCAGAGTACTCTCCAAGACTGACATCCCGCCTGACACTCCTGTGATTGCGGGCGCCTGACTCGGTTCATACAAACCATCAAATTTCCGGGTCTGCCTCAGTAACTTCTTTCTCCCTTCTTTACAAACATGAACCCCCCCCCCCTAAAAAAAAGTCAAACAACTTTTCGTCAAAGTTCTCGGCCACTACATGAGCAACACCAAGCGAGACCGTGTAAGTGTGTGTAGGGGGCGTGGGAGGGTGGATGGGGTCAGCGGAAATTAGGGTGAGGGAGTTAGGAAAGAGGTGAGAGGGAAAGTTAACGGAGGAGGAAGTGAAGTGGTCACTGAGGAAAGGGGAAGAGGACGGGGACACTGTCAGTCCGGGGGGGGGGGGGGGAGCTCGAGTCTTGACGGCTAGTATGTTGAACACGTTTGGTTGGATGTCGTGAAGGGACAGCTGAGACTACGCGCTTGGCATGCTAGAGTTCACTTGTGTGGACAGGCTGGACATGCTCTGGTCAATATGTCCAAAGTAAGATGGTCTTTTTTTTATATCCTCTCCTGTCTATTCTCTCTCTCCCCATTCATGTTTTTTTTCTCTCTTTTATTCATACGCATTGGTAGAGTATCTGAATAGAAGTATATGAATAGTATGGCTGTAAGTGGGAATGATTTAAAGAGAGGCCGTCATATAGTTTTCAAGCATACAGAGGCGTTCCTATAGATCTAGTTTTAAAACTTATAGAGGCGGCCAAGCAATGAAATGCTGGAAGTAACGTGAAGAAAAACATTGATAATGCTTTTTTTTCCTCGTTAAAATCTATTTTATATTCTAGATTTTTTTTTTTTTTTTTCTGTTTCTGACCTTAACCTCATCCCTCCTATAGACCGCAGGGTCTGAAATGGGAACTTTTCGTTTACTTTAAAGAACTCCGCAAGGACGACAACAGGAGGACGCCGTGCAGCTCATAACAGAGAGTCTCTTATTGTTGAACAAGTCGCTTTGCGAAATACATCTTTAGTTGCTTTGGTAGTCGATGCTGTTATTAAAATGTAAAAGCTCCAGCCAAACACCATGGAGGTGGAACAGTATTCTCCAAAGGAGGGAGAACTGTGCCAGCGAAGGAAATAATTGTGCAACGTAAGCACACAATTGGTCATGGCTGCCTCATCATATATCATCTGTCCTTTAAATGTTTTCCTCATTGAACATATTATAATAGTAATAATAATAATAATAATAATAATAATAAATAAATAAACAATTTGATCGGTAAGGACACTCCTCCTTATTATAAATACTCTCCACAAGAGGTTCTCGAGTCTACTGAACATCTGCTGTACTGGGATAGGCCTATTCTGACCGACAAAACGGTAGATTTCAATCGCCCGGATCTGCTGTTCATCGATAAAAAAGAAAAAACCGCTACCATTATCGATATCGCCGTACCACTGTCTCATAATTTAAGAAAAACTGAGATAGAAAAACAAAGAAAGTATGGGAACCTAGGCTTGGAGATTAAGCGTCTATGGAAATTGTCCAAAATAACAATATACCCTATTTTTATATCAACCGAGGGGATAATAACAACTGACCTCACAGACACCTTCAAGGCCCTTAACATTCCTAGGAACATCTTCGTTGCCTGTCAGAGGGCGGTACTGCTGCAGACCTGCCACATCACCAGAAAATTCCTCAGTGGAAACTGTTAAAGGGACTACGATGAATTTTGTTTCTCTTTAGCGAAACTCGACCCTGGCAGCGCAAGAGAATGACTACTCGTTCATTTCTAACATAATAATAATAATGGTAATGTCTTCGATTCCAAAGATTCCAAAGATTAACGTTGAGTGCAGTGGTTCATATGATTACACAATCCCATTTTTTCGACCTGCATATTCTCCCGCATCTCGTGTCTGAACATATTATATGGCCTCCGTGAAAACACACGATTTCTTGCTTTGTTTGTTAATGGCTACCCAACTTTTTCCTGTCTTGTGGACCATAAAGAAATTAAATGATTTTTAAATGGTTAATAAGAAGGCTTTTTTTTTTTCTTTTTTTTTTTTCCAAAGCTTATATCAAATCACTTGTACCAAATCACTTGTATCAAATCACTTGTATCAAATTACTTACATCAAATCACTTGTACCAAATCATTTGTATCAAATCACTTTCATCAAATCACTTAATCTGTTTGTTAAAAGTTTGTACACGTTATTTCTCCTACACAAATCTCGGATCAAGCTGACATTTCGGACAATTATTTCTTTTGATTGATGGTATGAAGGTGAAGGTTTCTATTTTCCCCAAGGGAGAACCATCCAAAATATAAGATACTGTGTTGGTTGAGTTAATTTTCATTATTCATACATTTACACCATTATCTAAAACAAGATTTCAATTTCAATCATAAATTCACAAAAGTAAAGTTAACATGAAGCTTCTAATTTAATGACTTACCGCTAATTGTAAACCCTTAAAATAAATTGGCGCTGGAAAATCTATGTCTAGTCTTTGGAGATTTTAATTCTATAAATTTATTTTGTTACGCGCCCTTACATCAAGGAAAAAGTCACTGTTTAGTTTTTCTGATAGTTTACCTTTAACATTCACTTGTCACCCAGGAATTTAACATTCATTTGTCAGCCTGGACTTTAACATTCATTTGTCAGCCTGGACTTTAACATTCACTTGTCAGCCTGGACTTTAACATTCACTTGTCAGCCTGGACTTTAACATTCACTTGTCAGCCTGGACTTTAACATTCACTTGTCAGCCTGGACTTTAACATTCACTTGTCAGCCTGGACTTTAACATTCACTTGTCAGCCTGGACTTTAACATTCACTTGTCAGCCTGGACTTCAACATTTACTTGTCAGCCTGGACTATCTATCACTTAGTCTATTGGACCGTTGGGGCACCACACATGATCTGAGACGCCTCTGTGTCTTCGCCTTAACAATTATCTTTTCTTTGAAGTAGTCTTCCTATCGCTTTCTCTGTCTGCCTCTTCTTTTATATACTATAGAATTCTTTCAATATATTTTGTGTTGCCAAATAATTAATTTAGAAAATTG
This sequence comes from Biomphalaria glabrata, assembly GCF_947242115.1. NCBI lineage: Eukaryota > Metazoa > Mollusca > Gastropoda > Planorbidae > Biomphalaria > Biomphalaria glabrata. The sequence goes on along the minus strand of NC_074723.1, from coordinate 14,408,093 downwards.
AGATCTATCTCTCCAGTAACATTTTGCGATTGAGTTGGTTTAAGGCTGACAGAATTCTCACGTGACCCGTTCGATTACAAAAAGAAAAATTGTGTAGACAGAAGCCATTTTTTGTCTCTCCGGTTGAAGAGTTAGGTATCTACACAGTGCTGCTTCAGCTGCTATCACGCTGCCTGCTTGACCAGTCACTGAATGGCACTATCACTGGGCTTGCCGGTTAGGTTCGATGCACTCTAGCAAAGGGCTTAACTCTTGCTGAAGCCGTCAGCTCTTCGGTGAAATGGGTTAACTAACAACAAGGAAATGTGCAGGCCCGAGATCTGATGAGTCCAAACCCCGAGGATTTACACAGAAACAGAATAAGAAAGAATTTTTTAAAAAATTAATACAGCATTGTACTAGTTTGTACTAGTAGAGACTAGTTTTCATAGACTGTCTCTAACTGTAGATATACCAAAATACTTTATGTTCATTTCTACTAGTCAGGTTTTCATAGACTGTCTCTAACTGTAGATATACCAAAATACTTTATGGTCATTTCTACTAGTCAGGTAAACATAGACTGTCTCTAATTGTAGATATACCAAAATACTTTATGTTCATTTCTACTAGTCAGGTTAACATAGACTGTCTCTAACTGTAGATATACCAAAATACTTTATGTTCATTTCTACTAGTCAGGTTTTCATAGACTGTCTCTAACTGTAGATATACCAAAATACTTTATGGTCATTTCTACTAGTCAGGTTAACATAGACTGTCTCTAACTGTAGATATACCAAAATACTTTATGTTCATTTCTACTAGTCAGGTTTTCATAGACTGTCTCTAACTGTAGATATACCAAAATACTTTATGGTCATTTCTACTAGTCAGGTTTTCATAGACTGTCTCTAACTGTAGATATACCAAAATACTTTATGTTCATTTCTACTAGTCAGGTTTTCATAGACTGTCTCTAACTGTAGATATACCAAAATACTTTATGGTCATTTCTACTAGTCAGGTTAACATAGACTGTCTCTAACTGTAGATATACCAAAATACTTTATGTTCATTTCTACTAGTCAGGTTAACATAAACTGTCTCTAACTGTAGATATACCAAAAAACTTTATGTTCATTTCTACTAGTCAGGTTTTCATAGACTGTCTCTAACTGTAGATATACCAAAATACTTTATGGTCATTTCTACTAGTCAGGTTTTCATAGACTGTCTCTAACTGTAGATATACCAAAATACTTTATGGTCATTTCTACTAGTCAGGTTAACAGCCGATATTTGAAGTTTGAAATTAAAACAAACGAAAAAAAAAAATGGAAGGGGATTACTGCCCCCCCCCTCACCCCCACACCTCAGACTTTCTAACCTCAAAAATAAAAGGGATTGAACGGATATGAATGCGAAAGAGAATCGGTTAAAAGGCAATTTTAGCGGAATGTGTGGCTGAGTTGCGCAATGCGCTTAGTCACCTATTAAGGGGGCCGGAGTTTGAATCTTGACTTGAGCTGTTTGTGTTTGCTGAGAGCCTAAAGGCAGGATGAGAACTTTCTCTCATGTACTCCTTCCCCCAAACGTCCACCATGGGACCAGTGGTCATGAAATATGCAGCATACAAAATCAATTTTAAACAAATAAAAAGATGTGATATTTAAGAAAATTTCTTAAAAGTATTAAATATTTAAATATCCAGCAAACATAAAATCGTGGCAAAATTTGCATAAAAACACAAAGTTGGAGATTTCAAGTCATTATTTCCGGGTTATATTTGATGTCTAGTGTATATCCTTCCCTTCCACTGTAAGTGGGGAGGTTTCGCACTGCATACCATCTGTACCCACCTTTGACTTCAGTTTCTCTTCTCTCGTCCTTCAAGCTTTTATTTCTCTTGTAATCTCCGTGGTCAGGACATTGCTGCAGCAATAGGACACCACTTTGTCCACTTGTATAATCTTCTTAGAAATCGTGCTTCATTATTGTTATGATTTATTGTTGAAAGTTCATAAATTTTGAGGAAAGTATTTATCAAGAACCTCAAATATAGTTTGTAGAGGATGCAGTGATGTCAGTGACATGTAAACAACTAATATTTCTATTAATAGCAACCAGACAATAAACATTCACATGTATATAATTTATATATATATATGTATTGCTTTTGTTTTTACAAAACCTAACACAAGTCACTCTGTTGTTCTGGTACAAGTATTGACACGTTATTTCTTCCACTTCACATTCTCAGATCAAGTTGATTTTCGATGACAACATGTGAATCGATCCAAAAATAGAACAATTACTAAATGAAAATGACAATGTCTTCGATTGGATGAGTGCAGTGTTTCACATAAATATGCTGACCCAGTTGCGACCTGCATCATTTCGCGCAACTCATGCTGACAAAGACAAATTAATAAATTTACTTTATATAGAAAAGGGAGATAAATCGTGTAGTATTAAGAGCTACTGCAGTAATTGTGCGGTTATCTCCCATATGTACGCTTGTTTTTTTTTTGTTTTTTTTTAAAGTATTTTCTTTTTACTTTGCTTGTTTAAATCTCAATACGAAGTGTCATAATGACATTTTATTGTGAGCTTTAAAAAGAAATTCATTATGAGATTCGATTTTTTTAAAATACATGAATATCATGTCAGAAAAATCTGGCACTATTTGCAGAAGGTCTTCTCGGGTGACAGGAAGTGTTAGATTAGCCACGTGGTAGACGGCGAGTTAAAGCATCTTGAAACACAACTGATACCGCGGCCCCTGTGTCACTCATGACTTTGTTTAGTCCACTCGTGTGCGTCACTCTCCACTGAAATCAGATACGTTATTGACGAGGGTGTAGTTCATTTCACTACAAGTGTTGCAATCACTTTGTGGGCCACATGTCGTGATTTGAGAAAGTGGATCGTCTCAAGAATCTAACGTTGAAAACAAGAGAGAGAGAGAGAGAAAAGGAGAGATGAAGATAGTCTCTGAAAAACCAAATGTTTCTATTTATAGACAGGAGCTGTCCTAAGTATTGGCATTGAGTGTGACACAATTATTCATTACCAAATCTGATACTATTAGTTTCGTATTCAATATTTATGTTGCGAGGGTTAACTCCCGCACTATATAATCTATATTAATAATAATAAGAATGGCAACGTCTTCGACTCCGATGGTTATGGATGATTGCAGTGTTTCACCTGACTACGTAAACCCAGTTGAGACCTGCATAACTTTACACGTCAAGGCCGTTGTACGTCGGGGGTCAGTTAAAGTTGTCATTACCTGATGGACCCAACTGAGGGGAATTGCACAAAACAGAGTCCGATAGCGAAGTACCGTTGCGGCCCTATGGTTCACTGGGAGTCACAAGGATAAAGTGAAGTCAAATCAAGTTGTGCCCGATTGTTAAATCGCTCAATGTTCATAAAACAGGTGGCGAAACTGTAGTCTGCTTCAGAAATCGCAACATGTATAACATTATCTTATCTTCTTTTCTTATATAATACAGACGTTACTTCAAAATAGAAGAATCTACACAATGCTAGACCTAGTTAATTTTCTGCTTATCTGTGCTATTAGTTTGACAAAATGATTGGTTTCTGAAGAAAGTCTGTATTTTAAAAAGAGAATTACCCGAGTCATTGTGTTCCGTCTGTAAATTTTGCTCTGATTATCAAGACGTTATTTCAGCACTTTTTTCTTTGCCTTGCATCTTTAAACTAACTAGGATTTATAGGTTAGTGCAAAGTGTACGATCGCACAGTGCCTTCACGCTGAGGGTCCTGGCGTTTTGAACCCACTAGTTGCAACGGTTCCACAAAAACGTGGTCCTCTCAATAGCGTCACTTTAAACAGTGCCGCTAGATTCTAAAGTTCGGACCTGATCTTTTAATGAAGTTGAAGATTTTAATTATTTACTTTTGAGGCTTTTCGTGGCTTTTTCAATAATTCAATAGAGAGCATTCAGTGAAACCACTTTTTAACGGTTACGTGTAGGGACTATATCTACATATATTTCACGACGTCTATAAAACTCTTCGCTTAGTTAGCTCAGCGTCTCGCCTAGTTAATCCATACCGGACAAAATGTCGATTTCTTTTAACAAGGACCTTCGTTTATCCGCCCATAGTTCAAACTTCCAATCACAGTTCATCATTGTCCTATCTAACTCTTTCCCACTCAGCGCGAGGCCTATTTACAAACTTGTGGACAGTAATGGAAGGTCACCAAGTGGACAACGCTCTTATGTAGAATATTGAAGGGGGAAAAAAGAGGTAGTGGGGGGGGGGATCGACCAGGATGGGAAAGGAAAGGGGGGAGGTTATATCTAGTGCGACAGAGGGCGCCACTGTAAATTTAATCACCCTTGCGTCACTGGCAATATTGGCTGCGCATCTCTTTTAAGTCCCTCCATGTATTGATCGTACTGGGAAGACAGTTCCTTGCAGTCCTCCCTGCCGGCGTGAATCCCTGTCAATGAAATTAAGTCATGTTTGTCTGCTGTGAGGTCACTGCATGCTACATTGGCAACCAAATTATTGATTGGAACCAATGTGCGTGCGTGCGTGCGATTCCTATTACTTCTTAGCTCTGCATGTTAGGGAGATTAGTGCGCATGCGCCTGCAATACAGGAAACGGACAAAATTAGTATCGTGCGAGATATGATCAAAGTATAATTACCTTATACCCTAATTATCCATAGAAGTCAAGAAGTGCCCACAATGATCAGTTAAAAAATAAAAGGAAATATGCCTGGAGATTACTTCATATAACAAGACTATTTGCAGTTGTGTCTTAACTAACCAACAAATGAATTATATTGACCGGTTATACATTGATAAAGCATAAACACTTATAGTGGTCAGCTAGAAACATTAAAAACCATCCTCCTCCCCTTCCTCGTTCTTATTATTATGATTCAGCGTTCAGATGACCATACATGAGATGAACTGCACAGTGGTTTCCAAATCAGAAGGCTCTAAGTATAGTTTTCTTTCTAAAGGATGTTTTGGGGCCAGTGTCTTGTTCGGGCCTATTGATAAAGACTGCAGTTTTGAAGGACATTGTCAGCATTCTCTGGTGCATTGACAACAATGATCTGGAAACGTTTCAGACCTAACAATGAAAAGCGTAGGTTTTGTTGTTGTTGATGTTTTTTTTTCAAATTAATTTTAACAATGCGTTGCATAATCTTAGATTAGAATTATAGACTTCACTCATCAATACGTCCCACCTCTCCAACCAGCTCTAACCTGTTTGTATAGTCGGTCTACGAATCGTGATTACGAAACTAAAGGTTGCTCTCGGAGGTCAAAGACTTTCATCTAATGCTGATGCCATGACCTTTGTAAACTTTTCATACTAGAAAGACCCTACTATTCAGTAAATATCCCGAAATAAAAAATCCCAGTCTTCACCAGGATTCACCAGGAACCCTGGACCACGCTGTCGAGCGCTTTACCACTCAACCACCGCGCCTCCATTTAGTAAATAGCGTCATCACAATGACAAGGGCAGGTCACATCCTGCAGAATGGACAGCATCTCTAAAAATGTTCCTTTAGAACAGCTAAGGAAAGCGGGTGGCCAAAGAAAACGTTTCAGGTACAACTTCAAAGTGCCTCTGAAAAATCCTCAACTTGGAGACGGAATCACACGATAGAGCATCATGGCGCCGCGCTGTGAAATCTGGCACGATAATTGCAGACGACAAGAAAGCACAAAGAGAAGGGAAACGTGCAACTGACACAAGCTTGATCTGGAATAGCCGCGACACAAGCTTGAGCTGGAATAGCCGCGACACAAGCTTGAGCTGGAATAGCCGCGACACAAGCTTGAACTGGAATAGCCGCAACTGACACAAGCTTGAGCTGGAATAGCCGCGACACAATCTTGAGCTGGAATAGCCGCAACTGACACAAGCTTGAGCTGGAATAGCCGCAACTGACACAAGCTTGAGCTGGAATAGCCGCAACTGACACAAGCTTGAGCTGGAATAGCCGCAACTGACACAAGCTTGAGCTGGAATAGCCGCGACACAAGCTTGAGCTGGAATAGCCGCGACACAAGCTTGAGCTGGAATAGCCGCGACACAAGCTTGAGCTGGAATAGCCGCGACACAAGCTTGAGCTGGAATAGCCGCGAAACAAGCTTGAGCTGGAATAGCCGCGACACAAGCTTGAGCTGGAATAGCCGCGACACAAGCTTGAGCTGGAATACCCGCAACTGATACAAGCTTGAGCTGGAATAGCGGCAACTGACACAAGCTTGAGCTGGAATAGTCCGACACAAGCTTGAGCTGGAATAGCCGCAACTGACACAAGCTTGAGCTGGAATAGCCGCAACTGACACAAGCTTGAGCTGGAATAGCCGCAACTGACACAAGCTTGAGCTGGAATAGCCGCAACTGACACAAGCTTGAGCTGGAATAGCGGCAACTGACACAAGCTTGAGCTGGAATAGCCGCAACTGACACAAGCTTGAGCTGGAATAGCCGCAACTGACACAAGCTTGAGCTGGAATAGCCGCAACTGACACAAGCTTGAGCTGGAATAGCCGCAACTGACACAAGCTTGAGCTGGAATAGCCGCAACTGACACAAGCTTGAGCTGGAATAGCCGCGACACAATCTTGAGCTGGAATAGCCGCAACTGACACAAGCTTGAGCTGGAATAGCGGCAACTGACACAAGCTTGAGCTGGAATAGCCTGCCTGCCGGTCACAAAATGATGCACAAAAAAACGTAGTTCAAAGCGATGTAACAGTCGATGTAACTGGCAATGTAACAGGCGACGTAGCTGGTGATGTAACGGGCGATGTAACAGGCAATGTAACAGGCGACGTAGCTGGCGATGTAACGGGCGATGTAACTGGCAATATAACAGGCGACGTAGCTGGCGAAGTAACGGGCAATGTAACTGGCAATGTAACAGGCGACGTACCTGGCGATGTAACGGGCAATGTAACAGGCGACGTAGCTGGCGATGTAACGGGCGATGTAACTGGCAATGTAACAGGCGACGTAGCTGGCGATGTAACTGGCAATGTAACAGGCGACGTAGCTGGCGATGTAACGGGCGATGTAACTGGCAATGTAACAGGCGACGTAGCTGGCGATGTAACGGGCGATGTAACTGGCAATGTAACAGGCGACGTAGCTGGCGATGTAACGGGCGATGTAACTGGCAATGTAACAGGCGACGTAGCTGGCGATGTAACGGGCGATGTAACTGGCAATGTAACAGGCGACGTAGCTGGCGATGTAACGGGCAATGTAACTGACAATGTAACAGGCGACGTAGCTGGCGATGTAATGGGCGATGTAACTGGCAATGTAACAGGCGACGTAGCTGGCGATGTAACGGGCAATGAAACTGGCAATGTAGCAGGTGACGTAGCTGGCGATGTAACTGGCAATGTAGCAGGTGACGTAGCTGGCGATAAAACGGGCGATGTAACTGGCAATGTAGCAGGTGACGTAGCTGGCGATGTAACGGGCGATGTAACTGGCAATGTAACAGGCGACGTAGCTGGCGATGTAACGGGCGATGTAACTGGCAATGTAGCAGGTGACGTAGCTGGCGATGTAACTGGCAATGTAGCAGGTGACGTAGCTGGCGATGTAACGGGCGATGTAACTGGCAATGTAGCAGGTGACGTAGCTGGCGATGTAACGGGCGATGTAACTGGCAATGTAACAGGCGACGTAGCTGGCGATGTAACGGGCAATGTAACTGGCAATGTAGCAGGTGACGTAGCTGGCGATGTAACTGGCAATGTAACAGGTGACGTAGCTGGCGATGTAACGGGCAATGTAACTGGCAATGTAGCAGGTGACGTAGCTGGCGATGTAACTGGCAATGTATCAGGTGACGTAGCTGGCGATGTAACGGGCAATGTAACTGGCAATGTAACAGGCGACGTAGCTGGCGATGTAATGGGCGATGTAACTGGCAATGTAACAGGCGACGTAGCTGGCGATGTAACGGGCAATGTAACTGGCAATGTAGCAGGTGACGTAGCTGGCGATGTAACTGGCAATGTAGCAGGTGACGTAGCTGACGATGTAACGGGCAATGTAACTGACAATGTAGCAGGTGACGTAGCTGGCGATGTAACTGGCAATGTAGCAGGTGACGTAGCTGACGATGTAACGGGCAATGTAACTGACAATGTAGCAGGTGACGTAGCTGGCGATGTAACGGGCAATGTAACTGACAAAGTAGCAGGTGACGTAGCTGGCGATGTAACGGGCAATGTAACTGACAATGTAGCAGGTGACGTAGCTGGCGATGTAACGGGCGATGTAACTGACAATGTAGCAGGTGACGTAGCTGGCGATGTAACGGGCAATGTAACTGACAATGTAGCAGGTGACGTAGCTGGCGATGTAACGGGCGATGTAACTGGCAATGTAGCAGGTGACGTAGCTGACGATGTAACGGGCGATGTAACAGGAGATATAACAGACGATGTAACACGGAATTTAACAGGCGCTGATGACCTCATATGAAATGTCAATCGACATTGCGTATGTGTGTGTGTGGTTGTTAATCTAAAGTGGAGTGTTGCTGCAGAACATTTATCTTTTTCTATTCTGAAACTCAAGAGCTCTTTGGTTGTTATTTGGATACTTATAGTCAAAGCGAATGTTATAATATTATCAATCATCAAAGTAATCGTTAATGGCATCTGTTGCTAAGGGTAAGGAACAGTTCTAGACAAAGAAAGAGTACCTAAGGCACTTAGCAAACCAGACAATGATTGAGATTAAGTCTGTTTATAATTAGTCTACATCAAACAAGCTGACCATATATGTAGTGTCTGAATCACACCGAGGCTCCCTTGAATATGTCAAAATGGCATCACTTTTGCCTTCCTAATCTCAGTAGGAAAGACAGAAGACATGAGTATAACCTCGGACACACCAAACGCACTCTTCTGATCCAGTTGTCCAGTGGCCAAGACTATTAGCCAGTCAGTGCCTGAAATAAAATTATAAAACCCTCCAAAAAAAAGATGAGGGCAGAAAGGGAAAGTAGAACGAGTCATGTAATTGTCTGGACATGAAAACATCTGGACATGAAAACATCTGAGCATCCTCAACAAGACAATACTTCATCCATCAGGGCTTGACAATCAAACTGTCTCCCTATTCGCCATATAAAAAAATGTTTCTTTTCTTTCACAATTTTGTAAAAAAAAAAAAGTTAAAAAATAAAAAAAAAACATATACTAGCAACAAGTAGCTTGAATTTTTTATTCCATTCTATTTAGACTTCCTCTTTTGAAGGCCAAATATATGGCCTACAATAAACATCCCTAGACTGGAAATATTAAATAGAAAATTCTTGTATGGTAAATACAGACATTGTCGGAAGTTTGAGCTGTGGTATCCTAACTTCAAGACATATGAATGATAACAAGAAAAACATTTATAAAAATACATTTTAAAAAAAGACAATACCTCTATTATTAAACATAAAATATAATGAAATTATTTTTAAAAATAATTAAAATAATATTTGGTTTAAACTGGGTATCAAACCTCCTCCTGATGCAACAACTAAAAATTCACATGAAGGATTGATCCACTTTCACTGTCTAAGGCACGAGTGCAATCTTTCCATCTAGTCTAAGGCACAGGTGCTGCCATTTCCATCTTGTCTAAAGCGATGTAACGGGCGATGCACGGTTGCAGCCATTTCCATGTAGTATTAGGCACAAGTGAAACCATTTCCATCTAGTCTAAGGCACAAGTACAACCATTTCCATCTAGTCTAAGGCACAAGTGAAACCATTTCCATCTAGTCTAAGGCACAAGTACAACCATTTCCATCTAGTCTAAGGCACAGGTGCTGCCATTTCCATCTAGTCTAAGGCACAAGTGAAACCATTTCCATCTCGTCTAAGGCCTTTTAAGGCACGAGTGCCATCTAACCCCGGGTAGTGGTAGAACCTGGAGATGGAAATAACATGATAGATAACTCTACAGATATTTGTTTCTAAAGATTAAATTAATATATCTCGTCTTCCCATCTACCAGACCAAAGTCTGTGTCTTCTTCTATGGCAATAGAAAATATATCACGATATAAAAATATAATAATCCGAACACTCCTACAATGACATTCAATAAAATATGTGATTCTTGGCCAATGGAGCTATGAAAGAATCTCTTATGACAAGCAGGTGATATGCCTCCAACATTCTATTAGGAGGCGACCGGATCATGCTTCTATACGAGTGGGTGTATGATTGAACAGGTTATAGATGAAATAATTATAACAACGAATAATTTTGTCAAAATGTACATGAAAGTTCCTCCTTTCAGATCTTACGATCTGTAGGGCTGATGATGTAAAAGTCATCTATTTCTGTGACCAACGGTTAACGAGGGTGTCATGTGGCCATCACAACGACCAACCACCTTTACTGTTCCCCAACTAATGTCAGGTACCAATTAGAGCTGGATGGACTCAGAGGGCCCAAAGATCCCGAAATTAAAAATCCCAGTCTTTACCAGGATTCGAAGTGCACATGAAGAAATTCAATGACACCGTTCTGACAATAATGTTTATAGTAAGTGAGACATTAAGACTTGGACATTGAGTAACATTCCTTGAAGAGACGAGACTTTATCTCTTTATCTTTTCTTGTTGACCTTTCTTTTTTGTGTCCTCCTCCTGTTCTCTTTATACTTCCGTACGGTTAATCAAGGTGCCGGAAAATAAATATAGACCACGTGACAAATCGCACCTGCCCACTTTGATTGGATGAATCCCTGCGTTTGGGAATAACCCGTTGACAAATCGCGTGTCGGGCAAAACGAATTCATCGCGTCAATGGAAGGGTGGGGCTGGGGGCTGATCAGAGAAGCATCTCATCTTTACATCGGGATGTATAGGTCAGTGAGAAAATGGGGAGATTTAACAAAAAAAAAAAATGCAAAGAGTAGGGCTTGATCTATAATGAAAGAACGAGGCTTGGTCTATAATGTAAGAACGAGGCTTGGTCTATAATGTAAGAACGAGGCTTGGTCTATAATGTACGAACGAGGCTTGGTCTATAATTTACGAACGAGGCTTGCTCTATAATGTAAGAACGAGGCTTGGTCTATAATGTAAGAATGGGTCTTTGTCTATAATAAAAGAATGAGGCTTGGTCTAAAATGAAAGAGTGACGCATCGACGGCTCAAAACTTATGGGTTGTTGTTTTTTTTCATGTAGCGTATATTTATATTTTATTCTGAATACTTTACCAACAACACTTTAAATGTCACGGTTGAAAACACTGTTGTGGTTAAGAAGTGTTTGCATTTAGTGTGCTCGTAATATAAAAATGCAGCTCCGGATTTTCGACATTTCGTTGATCCAGGGCCTTATCCACAAACTCATATAAGTACATTTTTTAATATTAAAATTGCATACTAAAGATTTTTTGTAAAAGAAGAAAAAAAAAGAGATTAAATTTACAAGCGCTCTATTTCTTTCTTCTAAAATATAGAACTCTTTTAGATACATATATAAGTATTATTATTAATTAGTGGGTTTTATTGGAGTTTTTGAAAAAGTGTAGGGGGCTCCACAAAAATCCTGCCCCGGGGCCTCCGCTTACTTAAATCCGGCCCTGCATTCAATAATGCTTGTATCACCATCGCACTTGAGTCTTTTACTCTATGCCAATGAGGTATTAAGTCTATAATAACCAGACAAACTAGATTGTAGTCCTCAACATGCGATAGACATTCAGACCATTTCAATAGACTCTATCAATATACTATTATGGAAACAAACAGAAAGAATGAAGACACTCTAGGACAGCTGTATTACACCGAGCCTAGTTAAGTATGCTAGACACAAGTTACTGCTTGCGCTAATTAGAAACTGAGGCCTGATTCAGAAATGAAGTACTGCTCTACGCGGAGGGACAAAATACATTAGCAAGGCCTAGGACCCTTGGATGATTTTTTTTTAAATTATGTATTTCTTAATATATATTTATTTGTATAAATTAGATCTTGACTCTTATTTTGTGGCTTGTTATAGTGTTAACGGCATTCGTTAGATTATGTTTAAATGTAACCATATACTTAGACAGTGATTTCACCTTTTTCTTGTGACACAGCGACACTGAAAACATATTCACATTTGGCAAGTCTTTCATTATCCCCCTTCCCCCTTTTTCCACGAAAATAATAAATTCAATTACTTGTATATTAATTATTGAGTTTAAAATATTATGATAGCCCAAGGTTATTTTTTTTTCTCTTTCAGAATCAAACCTCATTTTGCTGAATCGGTAAGTTTCTTTTCCATAATATATGAATATATATATTATATTATATTATTATCATTATCCATCCATCCATCCCAGTGGCGCTACAGCCCATGGAGGGCTCTGGCCTGCTTTAACACATCCTTCCATTCAGATCTCTCCTGGGCCTTTCGTCTCCACGCCCTAACCCCAAGCATGTCCTTTTCCAGGCCTAGGTCGTTTTCCGTTGAGATCTGTCCGGGTTTTCTTGTGTGTATTAGCTTTCGTAACAGTATTTTTTATATGACAGAGTTGTTAGCCCTGTGCATAACCATCTGGGGGGCTGCCCCTTTCAGCTCTCTGGATAGCTGCCTTTATTTTCAGGTAAGGTGCCCTAGCCTTTGTGGATCCCTCCACTTCCTGCAAGGCAGCAGGTTTGATTTTGGTCCACCCCGGGTATTTTATTTCCCCGGTACCCACCATATCTGGAGGGCATTCCCCTATTCGCCACCTGGGGAGGCGCTCGATGGGAAATCAAAAACTCCACACGAGATTATTATCATTATACTGTAGAGAAATACTTGACCTCTTTTTTATTACAAAGCTTATATCAACTAACTCTGTCTGTCTGGTAAAAAGCTTGAACATATTTTTCTCCCATTTCCCATTCTCTGATCAAGTTAAAACTTTTCACAATTATTCATTCCTGACAAGACATGAATCAAATAGAAAACATTAACCAATTAGTCAATTAATTATTGGTGATTAATTATTTTGTTTGATATTGAAGTAAGTGGAATAACTGCTACTTAATGAGAGATGTGGATGTATATATGGATTTAATCCTCAGATTACGTTCTGGCACGTTTTTCTTCCACTTCCTATTCTCGGAACAAGTTGAAATTTTGCATTTTGAGAATAAATTCTCCATGAAGCACAACCGGTCATTTCATCCCCGGTCACTTCATCCCCGGTCACTTCATCCCCGGTCATTTCATCCCCGGTCACTTCATCCCCGGTCACTTCATCCCCGGTCACTTCATCCCCTGGTCACTTCATCCCCCGGTCACTTCATCCCCGGTCATTTTATCCCCAAATTAAATAGTTTATATATAAATATGATTATGTAGAATGGTTTTTGACATTTTATGACTTGTTACTAATGCGCTTATAGAGTTTCCTCTTCCACTTTGTTTTCTTAATGAGAAATCTTATTGTAAATCTGGGTGTGTACTTAGCTATAGCGCTTCTATTGGATGTGGGGGTTGTAATATCATAATATTACCCGGATCGAAGGCCAAGTAAAAAATCATTTGAGAGATAGAAGTGCAATTAGAATAATTATGATCATGCCGCTGATAACTTATCATCAAAGGCCAAGGTGTGGTGCAAGTAGTGGAAATCTTTTGAGAGTGCGATTAGAATATTTATGATCATGCCGCTGATAACTTATCATCAAAGGCTTATGTGTGGTGCAAGTAGAGTAAATCTTTTGAGAGATAGAAGTGCGATTACAGTAATTATGACCGTGCCGCTGATATTTATAATCAAAGGCCAAATTGATTGAAAGTACGACCAAGTTTCACTTTATTTTATTTTTCAATCGTTCTTTCTTGAAAATGGGCGCGTTATTTTTTAGCCTTGAAATAAGGTTTTATTTTTTTCTAATAAAGGCGGAGTTCACCCATCCTCGTGATATCATGTCCCCAGTATAAGTTTTGCTTTAATTCCTTTTAAACATTAACATGTTACAATTTTGTCATTTAAATAAAAAATGAATACATTAAATATTGCTCATTTCACGATTTTTTAAATTACAATTTGTTGGATAAAAATGATCAGATGATGAAAATATCAAGGGATGAAATGACCGGGGATGAAGTGACCGGGGGATGAAGTGACCAGGGGATGAAGTGACTAGGGAATGAAATGACCGGGAACCGGCTTTATATACATTGACTTTATTTGTTGATTTAGTTACAGAAAGATTTTTTATTCATTGCAAATTTTTCCTTTTTTTTTGCTCATCTATTTCATTGAGACCACCATATTCACTTCAGTGTGAGACCCCAATTGCTTAAGGCCGGTCCTGATACCATCATCCTCATATCCAATTAACTATTTGAAGTTTCCTACCAACCCAACATCCTTTCATCCCACCAACCCAACATCCTTTTATCCCACCAACTCAACATCCTGTCATCCCACCAACCTGAACAGCTGCTCTTCTGGTACATGTACTTTCTTTTCCCATCTTTCCTTTAAACAAAGACTTTAAAAATGAGACCACCGCCTCTACGCATCAATTCAAATGCATTCGCTAATTGATCATTCCCATGAGAAGTTTATTACATGCTAACAAATTAGATATAAATCTTTCAATGATCTCCCCTTTCTTGTAAACAAAAAATAGCAAATGTATTTTGGTTGGAAAAGTTTGTCCAGATCTAAGAATCCTTTTCTATGATTGTTTTTTTCCGAACTAGTAAACAGGATAGCTGTCTCTCCATTTTACTGCTTGCTAGATATAAATATATTTCTCCGTGGCTTTAAAGTACGTCATAAATTGATCCGATTTCTTTTGAGTCCGTTATCTGAAATAAAAAAATACGTCACTAGTTTCCTGTTCCTAGATAGTGACGAAATGTTACTGTGGCCAACGGCTAACGATGGTGTCCGGTTCCTAATGCATAGGCAGTAGTCATCATATAAACATGTTCTTATAGTGAATTGTTGAATGGCGATGTAGTGACTTCTCGCCTTGTCTCATAGTGTCTCGTTACGTATTGCTTATTCTACTTCTAGACTCAGCACTACTTTCTTAAGAAACAGAAGAAGTTTCACTGCTACGGTGGCTCCAATATAAAAAGTAGTAGCATTTATATAGTAGTCCCGAAATGTCCTGTTTGATATTAGTTTCTTTAAATTATTACCTATAGATTTAAGTGATACGTAATGTAAAAAAGAATAGTTATTACTCTTATTCTTATTTTGTTATATAACGACTTCTGTCTAAAAAAATTTTAACAAGCAAAATATATAAATACTTTTAAAAATAATAAAGCTGAATTTTAGCTGAACAATTACTGCAAAACTCTCTCAATGCTGCAAGATTTAACTCCCTTTTTATATTAAACCTAATTAATTTATCACCACTAATTAAATAATAAATTTGTTACATTTTTTATTGATTCATGTATTGTCTTCAACAATGAGCAAAGATTCAATCTCATCCGAGACTGGGAAGTGGGAGAAATAACGTGTACAAGATTTGCACCAGATAGACAGAGTTAGATGAGATATAACCTTTGTACAAATACAGAGTTAGATGAGATATAACCTTTGTACAAATACAGAGAGTTAGATGAGATATAACCTTTGTAAAAATACAGAGAGTTAGATGAGATATAACCTTTGTACAAATACAGAGTTAGATGAGATATAACCTTTGTAAAAATACAGAGTTAGATTAAATATAACCTTTGTACAAATACAGAGAGTTAGATGAGATATAACCTTTGTACAAATACAGAGAGTTAGATGAAATATAACCTTTGTAAAAATACAGAGTTAGATGAGATATAACCTTTGTAAAAATACAGAGAGTTAGATGAGATATAACCTTTGTACAAATACAGAGTTAGATGAGATATAACCTTTGTAAAAATACAGAGTTAGATGAGATATAACCTTTGTAAAAATACAGAGAGTTAGATGAGATATAACCTTTGTACAAATACAGAGAGTTAGATGAGATATAACCTTTGTAAAAAATATTGTTCTTTAAAACGAAGTATTATTATTTTGTTTATGTGTTGCGTCATTTTTGTAGTATTGTTTGTGAACACCGGTAATCAGGTTGTGAAGTAGTAAAGAGTGTTTCGACATTCGACCTATAGAAAACACGACGTCGTCTAATCTGACATTGATGTGACTGTCATATATTTCTTTGGCCAGATCGACGACATTCTCCGTACAAAACAAAAACATGACCGGTGCTAGAAATTGAGCTTAAAAAAATTCAAGTTTTTTAAATTGAAGTTTTTAGGCCGTGGGCGAAGCGAGGACACTGCTGGTCAGGCGAGAGTTGTCTGCTCACTTGCCGCATATTCACCACCACTAACACCAGTGGCAAGCCAGTGACAGGATTGTCCCCACCGTTATACCTCGAGCTTCTATACCGGGCACCACGGAGCCAACCCAGTCGCGCGTGATGTCGATAATCTGCTGGAAAGTTCCAACCCTCTCTACTAAAAAAAAATAGTCTTCGGTGACCGCACACGCACAAAACCAAACACACACACAAACACTACAAGACATACATCACACACACCACACACAGACATTACACACACTACTACACAAATATCACACAGCACACACAACAGTAAAGACTTTATCTTCTTATTTTTTCGTAAGTTAACGGTAACCTCGAATATCCAAGTCCCATAGTTCTACACAAGTTAACCATTAAGCAGCACTTTCTTGTTTGATCATAGCCTATAGTTCTACACAAGTTAACCATTTAGCACCACTTTCTTGTTTGATCATAGCCTATAGTTCTACACAAGTTAACCATCTAGCAGCACTTTCTTGTTTGATCATAGCCTATAGTTCTACACAAGTTAACCATCTAGCAGCACTTTCTTGTTTGATCATAGCCTATAGTTCTACACAAGTTAACCATCTAGCAGCACTTTCTTGTTTGATCATAGCCTATAGTTCTACACAAGTTAACCATCTAGCAGCACTTTCTTGTTTGATCATAGCCTATAGTTCTACACAAGTTAACCATCTAGCAGCACTTTCTTGTTTGATCATAGCCTATAGTTCTACACAAGTTAACCATTTAGCAGCACTTTCTTGTTTGATCATAGCCTATAGTTCTACACAAGTTAACCATCTAGCAGCACTTTCTTGTTTGATCATAGCCTATAGTTCTACACAAGTTAACCATCTAGCAGCACTTTCTTGTTTGATCATAGCCTATAGTTCTAGACAAGTTAACCATTTAGCAGCTAAATACAAGGACAAAAGTATGTTGAGTTATTTGCATCTCGCTCTCGTTCTATCTTTCACTATTACATTCTTTTTCTCTCTCATACTCTCTCTCTCTCTCTCTCTCTCTCTCACACACACACATATTATTTCTTCTCCTCTCTTTCTCTCCTGTACTTTCGCTGTCTCCTTTCTATCTTGCTTTCTCTTTTTCACATACATACACACTCTCTCTTTCTCTCTCTCTCTTATAACTATCCTCTCTCTTTCTCTTATTATTCATTCTTCTTCTCTCTCTATTCTCCCTCTTTTATTTCTCTCTCTCGTACTCTAGCTCTCTGTATTTCTCGTACTTTCGTTCTCTCCTTCCCTCTCCCGCCTCTCCACCTTTTACTCTGTGTGTGTGTGTGTGTGTAAGGAAGCTTTCCATCAACAGCGCTTTCAAGACTTTGTTATTTACTACTTGAGTTGACCTACTCAATATTCCGTCTCTATAAAACATAATAAGAAGCCTCACATCTTTCTACTACTTCTCTAGTACACCTATCTTCAATGCATTCATAAAACTTCCGAATGAAAAAGATCACAAAGATTAGTCTGTTTACAGAGCGTTATTTCTTATAGCATTGTCTCTACAATTTATGGCTTCACATTAGGATCAGACGTTTTATCTCTGGGCTATTAGGTCTAAGAAATTATGCTTGGAAACTTATGACTCTATGATCAGGTTTGTCGACATTTAGAAAGCTTAGATTTCAGTAAATCCATCTATCCATCCCAGTGGAGCTACAACTCAAAGGTGTAACCTGAACACATCTTTCCTTTCAGATTTCTTTTGAGAGTTTTGTCTCCATTCCAAACTCCCAGACGCAAAGGTAAATAGCATCCTATTTTTCAGGCATCAGTCGTTACCGGTAAATCTAATTTAAAAGGCTCAGCCTAAAAACCATTAGTCTGAAGGAACAAGCGTCAAAATGTGTATGATAAAATATTAAATAAATGGCGAAAATATCTATGTGTATATCTTGTACCTGATATCTAGCTTGAACCTATGAACGTTGAGGACCTGTGCCAATTACCACTGGTAGCCAACCTCATTATTACGAATTGAAAAGGCCCCCGTTAGGATCTGGCTCTTGCAATAGTGAAGTGTGGATCAAAGCTCCGATCGAACCCCCCCCCCCCCTATTGCTATGTGATTTCCTGCATTCTGAGCTGCAGAAATGTATTATAGGGTTAGGGAAAAAAAACGAGTACTAAAAAAATGCGAGACCCCACGATCCTTAAGATCCTTAGCGATCGCACACTTTACACAACTGTAGTTCCTGGCCCACTGTTAGCTTTACTTTATATTAGACCTACCTCTTGTTGAATTACTAGCACAAAGCCTTTGTATCTTCTGAGTACCTCCGCCTATGGGCCACTTAGCGCTACAGTAATTAGATGTAGCTAAGACATTTCTCTCCTTACAAGCTTAAGTCTTACAAGTAATCAGTCATTTGTGTGTAGTACGTACTAACCCCAGAGTAATTTGCCATCCCCGCTGTGGTACTACGGGTCAAAAATAACTTAGAGGAGCATCTAAAACAAGTAGACCTAAGCGAAGTCCCATAACCCAATAATTGCGTTGAGCAATAAAAGGCAAAGCTCATATTGGCCATAATTCTGACAGATTGTTTACAGGGAGTTCGGGTCTGCCTTCTTGAAGTCTCCTCCCTTTGGCATAGCACAGTGGGGTTACACCAGGAACTATAACCTCGAGTGGCTCTAGAATAAACCAAGGGATAACTTCAAGGGGAGAACTAAATTACTACGAGTGCCCTGTAGACAAAGGGGAGATAACTTCTTTTATTTTTAAAAATCTTTATAGAATTTTCCTCGTTCCATGAACCTTAAGGATGACGACTTAGCACTGTGGAGGGGTAAAAGTTTATAAAGGGGGGAGGGGTGCCAGGGAAGGTGAGAGCGAATGGTGGAAGGGAGAGAAACAATGGTCTGAAGGGAGATTAAAAATAAAAATCTATAAAAAATAATTTTATATGAGTTTTGAGCAAACTGGCTTCTTCCCCTTGTCTGAATCATTTCTCTACCAACATGGAGGTTAATGAGTGTATGGAATGTCAGCAAGCCGCGAAATAATAATTTGTTGAAATATATTTATTTAAAATGCCTTGGGTATATATTATTCATGTACACCTAGAGCAAATATTTGTTGATTGCAACGAGATCTAGAACAGTGATTCCCAAAATGGTTTATATGGAATATAAGGGTTCTACAAAGTTTTCTAAGGGGTCTACGAAAGAAAAAAACCTAAATTAGGGGTCTATGAGATGTTCACGGTTGTCTACGATAATAGATTTCATTTACACAGGTCGTGACTTTAACATCATGTAATTCTTTCATACACTAATATATGATTTGTACCAGAGTTAATCCTTTAAATACTTATCCTGCTATTCAAACATGTTTAACTAAATGAATGTAGACTGTACAGCGCTGATTATTTAAAATTGGTATTTATTCCTTCCTTGTCATACTAGCGGTTGCCTAAGTGCCTTTTTATACCAATGTGAAATCAATCATGCTGGAGGATCATTTGAAACAATTCCTGCAACCTGACAAAATAGATAAAGATTTGAAAATCATTCGTATTCTGATCAGATCAGAATAGACCCACAAAATCTCTCTTCGACAACATATAAAGAAGATATTAGTTTGTGAGCGTCTTACAAAATCTCTTTACATATAGCAAAATACAGAAAACACTATAGGTAAAACATTGATTTTACCAGCCGTTGTAGTTTTAAATAAATGTTTTACACAAACAAACCTACATCTGATATTAATAAACGAATTTCTTTAAGCAACAATACAGTTCAAGGGCACATCTGTGGCAAGTTCAAGGGCACATCTGTGGCATGAGATATAAAAATAAAAGTTTCTTTTGTAATTCTTTCCAAACGACATATAAACAGTTTGGGATCAGCGGCGTCGCAGGCTCTGACAAGGTGTAGCGCTGTGTGCTGCAAACTGCCTAAAGGTCGCCGGCTCCTTATTTTTAACAACAAGGCAGCACAGTTTGAATTCAGTTTTCCATCTGCTAGGTGGGTAGCAAGCCAAGTCTAATGAGCCCTTCCTGCCGAAAGCTTACTGGTTTAAGTACTCAATAGGTACTTACCTTCACCCCTTCTCCTGTTAGTGAAAACAGTTCTGCGCACCCAATATTTGAGCCAGACGTGAAAGATTAAAAAATACATGAGAAACTGCTCTTTGCGAAAACGTTTACAATGATACGTAAGGCTAAAACTTTGTACACTTATTCATTGCCTCTAAAAAAACATAAATCAATCGAAAAAATGATCAATTATTTTATCATTTAATCATAATCAATTTATTTATTTGTATGTACGGTACTAGTAAAGGGGATTGTACCCTTGTGTAGAAAAGGATTTGGTACCTTAAAAATTTGAAACTAACAATGGATAACAGTGGCTCTAGAATAAACCAAGGGTGGGCAAATTTCAGCCCGCGGGCCACATATTTCACGTCAGAGTGTTTTATGCGGCTCGCGGACACCTTCAGAAATCAGGTGTGCTTACAGATTATACAATGCAAATATATTAGAAATAAATAATTATAAATATCTATATAAATTATTGAACCTTCTGACTCTGATCACTCATGATGAAGAAACATTTTCCCTACAAGTCATATTCTAAAAAGCTTACAGAAAACGAAAATTATTCTTATTTCAGAACATTCTGTCAAAGACACAAACTCAGGCAGGCTGTTATTCAATACTAGGAAGAACTTTCTTGAAAGTGTTGAGTTGGCATGCAACAAAATAGCAAGTGTAACAACTGATGAGAGCAGGGCCGGCCTTAGGGCAATGTAGCCAATGCGGCGGCAGTGGGCCCTGCACTTTCATAGGCCCCGCGCTAACACTAGTTTTAAATTATTAAATAAAACCATTTCTACTTATCACAGTGTTCCCGCGGCCTCATGATTTTCCAGGAGCTCCTGGAACTCTCCTTAAATTGCAAAGTCTACGAAAAAGTCATGAAAATCAACTGAAACTATTAAAATGTCCTGAAAAAAAGATCAAATTGTCATTTTGGGGTGCCCTTCTTTATTGGAAACGATAATCCTACTCGCGAATTAAAGAAAACGACATTATCAGCTTTCATTTTAAAAAAAAACCCAAAACAGGAAGTTCCAATACTTAATCTATTGTAATAGTCACTGGCATATAGATATAGATCTAAATCGATCTCGATTTCTTTAGAAAAAAAAACAAATCGATATTTCGCTAGTTGATAGCAAATCTTTAAAGCAGATATGAATTTTCTTCGGCTTTTTATTGGAAAACTAGTATTGTAGATGGCTCGTCAAGTCAATTTGACCGTGATTTTGTACTCAGTAAAGTATGAATAAAATGTAAAGACCAAGTTATTTTCTAACAAAACAATATTAATTTTCACTACCCAGACTAGGCCCCACGCAATCCGTTTCGCATAGGGCCCCGCAATCTGTAGGACCGGCCCTGAATGAGAGTCCGTGCTTTGACTGACAAAAATAAAATTGAATTAAGGAACACTATCACAATCATAAACTCTAGACTGCACTGAATATCAAACATATTATTTACCCAATTATCACTGTAATCAAAATTATTAAAGTCTGGGGTCTTAACCACAGGCAGTTCAGGGGAGTACTTAAAGATTTGGAAACAAAATATTTCGATGTTACTACAGCAGTATCCGCGGGCTTAGTATGGGTGAGGTATTGAGAATAATATGAAATACCAATAAAGAAATTTTTATGTTCCTAGAAAGATATTTACTGTGACTTATTACTAATATTTCGAATGAAGAGTGGAGAAAGACTTCTCGTTTTACATAGAGGGTACCCGGTATAGCAATGGTATGAAATGTATGAGCAAGTCAAATCTTTTCAAACAAAGCCTTCCCATTTCTCAAGGCAAGCAAGTGAAAACATGTTCTGTCATTTTCCTTTGCTGAAAGGTGAAACTATTTCTAGTGAAATGTTTGAAATGTACAAGACTTATTTGGATTTCATGATTTTGGAATTTGAAAGCAAATTTTAAGACGTCAAGAACTTGGAACCAGTTTTCAATACCCTTAGCTCACCATTTTGTGCAGAAGCTGATTCAGCTCCAGAAGATATACCTCCAAGCAAATTATGAGCTTTAAAAGAAGTTAGGGTCAGTCAGTTCTTCCATGGGGGCTTTATAGATGCCAAAAGCTGTATTGCCACACTTAAAAAAAAAGACTTTGCCTGCTAAATTTTCACATTATTTGTGACCACTTACATTTGTGAACAAGCATTTTTTGTTTTAGAAACTAAACAAGTGTAAGAACAGGTCGATGGTGACTGGCTGTAATTTAAAAAAAAAAAACAATTCACGAGGATAAGAACTAGAAGCACGAGTGTAAACAGGTAAAGACTTTACATTAAGTACAACTTTACATCTGTCGTGAAATGTTGTGATGTAAAAAAGACTATGATAAAATGTATATAAATTCGTAAAATGAGCTTCAGATATTGCTAACTCTAGTTGCAATTTCTACATTGAGAGTGTAAAAAAATATAATGTAAATGTATAATAATACGGTATGAATATAAATTAAAAGACATTATACACAGCTAGGTAGCTAGATATATATATATATATGCGGCCCCCCTTTCCTAATTTTTTTTAACGCTGCCCCCGAAAGAAAAAGGTTGCCCACCCCTGCTATAAATCTATTTTCATAAGCATTTTTCTGGCTTAGTGGCTAGTATATACAACTTGAAATGCTTGAGCCGTGGTGTTCAAATGAAAGTAGAACTTTTTTTTTCTTTAAGCTTCTTTTATAAAGCCATCATGGAAGCCTTCTCCCAGATACCCCTACTTCCCCCTCCCCAGATTTATTATTGTTAGACTACACTCTAGAGCAGGGGTTCTCAACCTGTGGGTCGCGACCCCTTCGGGGGTCTATTGACGATTTGTCAGCGGTCGCACAAGGCCATTGAAAATCTGATTTTTTTTTTGGTCAATTCTAGCATGTAATACTTGACACATGCAAATAATTATTTCATTGGAATTGACTATTTGTATAGTTATTCGAGGATAGATGTGACAGACAACAAAATCAGAAGTGATTTCAAACATTCCTATTATCGCAGCAGAAAAAAATTTAATAGTATAAGCTAATGTGCATAACGTTTCGTTACGTCTGGTCGTGTTGTCAAGCTCTAGACTCTCGTCTGTAAGGTCAAGAGTCATAAATAAAAGTAACAAAGCTATTAAGATATCAATAAAGTATTAGGTGGCCTTCTTTTAAAGTAGGCCTTTATGCATTTGTGATGACCAATTAAACGTGCTAAAGCTGTAATATGTGAACTAAAATGTGTATGTTTTGAAAAAGGTGAAACAAAGCACCCATAATATTTCAATTTGAATAAGTTAATTTTGTATAGAAATACACAACGTATTGGACAACATGATACTTTGATGAACTCCTAATGGTAGCAGGACAGGAAAGCGTGGGCCTCCCCTAGTGCTCTGGTAAGTAACTCTGTTGTGGGCCTCCCCTAGTGCTCTGGTAAGTAACTCTGTTGTAGAAGACAGTGCCTCATAGCTCCCATGCAGTTCAAGTGACCCTTTAGTTGTCTTCCCGCAGTTCTTGGACACTGTTGTAAGCCATGCGCCACTGTTTCCTCTGCCTGACCCATTTAAGCAGGAATTGAAAAACTCCAGTACGTCATTTGTAACGAAGTACTTTAAGTCTATGGAGCCGAAACAACTGTCATGTCATATTGATAGCTAGCATCCGAACTTTGTTGTCCAGGATACCCAGTAGTTTAGAGGAATGGTTTGACATATAAATGTTGGCCATTTAAAGATGTTTGCAATCCACGAGATTATGTAAACGTATTAACGTAAATAAGTTCATTTTTGGAACAGTTTCAAATAGTTTTGAAAAATATTAGTGGCGTCTGGACAGATGGTGCTCCAAGTATTGGTTCCACGACAATTCGTTCATCCTCCATTTCGTTCACCCGACAATTCGTTATATAACTTATCTCCCATTTCCCATTCTCAGATCAAGTTGAAACATTGCATGATTATTCATTGTACAAGACATGAATCAATAAATAAAAAAAAAAACAAATTAGTTAATTAACTATTGGTGATTATTATTTTGTTTGATATTCAAATAAGGGAAATAAGTGCTACTTAAGGAGAGACGTAAATGTGCATATGGATCTATTCCCCTTATTACGTTTTGAAACGCTTTTCACCCACTTGCCAGTCTCGCATCAAGTTGAAATTTTGCATAATTATTCATAGTCGATTACAATACACGAATCAATCCAAAAATTGACCAATTAGTTAATCAATTAGTACTAATTGGATAATTTTGTTTCATATGGCAGAAAGGGAGATAAACCTTGCCATTTTCAGATAAATGACAGTAGTTAGCGGTTCTTTCCCTTAGATAAGTTTTCTTTTTTTTTTTAAGTTTTTTTTTCTCTTGCTTGTTTGTATATTTGTTTCTCTTCGTCTCACTTATCTTGGTCGATCCTCGATTCCTCACGGTGCATGGCTTAGCCTTGTCATTCCCGTAGTAGACTAGAGCTTTCCAAAACTTAGATGTCTCATGCTCTCAGTTTTATGATACTGTCTGCACTTGTGCGTTACATGAAATTGTGAACAGATATTCTTCTAATGTTTTGTTGTTTGTTTTTCTGAGTCATGGCTCCTTTTTCTTTTAGGATATTTTACACCATGAGGTGTGTGATAGGCCCAGTGGTAGAGCGCTTCGAGGCTAAAGCTATTGTTTCAAGTTCATATTCTGGTGGAATGGCTCCTTTTTTAACCTGACACCTCTAGACAAAAGTTAAATCATAAGCCTCAAAGTGAAAGTTTTCTCAATGGCGTGATAGTTTGTGTGTAATATATATGAACATGAGTGTCCCGCATGGGCCGCCTATGGGTTTATGTAAAAAAAAATTCTTTTAACTTTTTCTATTATCTTATGGCCTTATTTAGTCGCCAATGACGAAGGATCATCGTATTTAGCCTCGGCATTAGCTATGACCGGAATGATGCCCGCAAAGCGGTTCCCCCCTCTCCAATCAATTGATGTTTCCGAAGGAGCTGCAGGTGCCGATACATATTAGGATCAGAGGCGTCGCAAGGATACAGCACTGTTGGTTGCAAGCTGCCTATGAGCCATCGGTTTCTGATTTTGATCAGGTTATATGTCCGTCCAAAGCATTTATTATGTTTGGGTATAGCCACAACTCAGGTATAGTTGAATTCAGAGTATTCTCTCTCCTAGGTGGATAGCTAAGGAAGACTAAAGAGCCCCTCCTGGTAGAAGCTGGCAAGTGTAAATGCCAGTTGCTCGCCTCTGCCCCTCCTGTCAGTAACAAAAGCTCCACAGGAACGAATAGCTGTACCACACGTGAAGGTCAGGAATGGCACTGGTTATCAGAGGTCATTTCAGACTCATGCCATCGAAATCCTTTGTATAGTTAATAGAGTGATTAATTCCATTACCACTTCCGACAATTTCGGAACTATTTTAAATTAGAGTGTGATGATCTGAGAATACAATGGACAGCTATTACGTTCATTACCCAGGTCTTATCCTACTCTGTTCTTGCTTAGCTTGCGTTCTTTTAGATGATGTCATCAAATATTGTGTTCCTTCTTGACAGGAAGCTATTAGTGTTATTTGTACTGCACCAAAATGTCTCAGCGGCATTGAGTTAGGAAATAGCTCATTACAATACATTTTAAATGTTAACTAGAACAAAGAGAGTTTCTTACGAAACAAAGAAATCATTAAATGACTGGGCGAAAGTGTCCTTGAAGACAACTAAAAGAAGACATGGGGTAGGCGTGGATAATAACATTTGCAATGTCACCCTGACATGTTATACACAGTAAATTTAATGCACTGAAACATTGATTGAAGTCTGTTGCCTTATTGCTGGACTCATCTGAAAGTGAGAGTACTCTTTTGTTATTTTATCATTTTTATTTAGAGTTATGGAGTGTGTAAGCAAAGGCGGTCTTAAAGGCGAGTACCATACTCGGGACTTTGAGCCGTAAGCGTAGGTTATTTATACCGTACCATATTAGGCCAAAGGGCTAGTCCGCAATAATGCTGTGGGCCTTATTATTGCTACAAAACAAAGTAATTTACTGTAGGTACTGTATTATTGGCCGTTTAACTGCAGTGTGACTTCAGAACGTACTGTCTTTTAATTGTTCTGCCTGGACTGATTGATTTCTGTATTGATTCAGAGGCCTTTAATCAACGTAAGTATTGACTTAAAACATTTTGAATGAAAAACAAGCTAATTAAGATCGTTTCTGGTGTAGCCCTGTATGTCTCTCTCTCTCTCTCTCTCTCTATCTCTGTGTGTGTGTGCGTGTGCGTGTGTGTGTGTGTGTGTGCGTGTGCGTGTGTGTGTGTGGTGTGTGCGTGTGTGTGTGTCTATTCGCCGAAGTCATTTTAAAACGGATTGACGCATGTGCAGTGTTTAAATAAAAAAATAGTTAAAACAAAAAACGTTTATATTAGGGGAGGAACCACACAATCACTGTCATAGATACAATACTGCAATGTTTAGTTCCCATTTTATTAAATACCAATAATTAATTACCAGTAATGGATTAAACAATTGGTTACTTTTTTTATTGATTCCTATATAGTCATGGACTATAACTGTGCAAAGTTTCAACTTCATCCGAGAATGGAAAGTGGGAGAAACAAACGTGTAAAACATTTGTGACAGACAGACAGACAGACGGATTGTGTTGATATAAATTATAAGCTTTGTTAAGAAGAGGCCTGTTGACGGAGAGTCAGATACGTGTGACATATGGTCTGACGAGAAGAGAAGACCCCTACGTGAGATGTGATACAAGCATTTGGGCAACTTGTCATTTGATTTATGGTTTAAAAAGAGATTGACGGCTGTACATTTTAAGCTAGACTTCAATGTCCGTATCATGTTAAGTACTAGACGTGTAGCTGTCTGGAACTACAGCAAAATGCAGCCCCTATCAACATTTATTTATAATCTGTCGCAAAGTATGAATGTTCCTTGAAACCTGAGCCCTACCAGCAAGGAACACCCAGTCTAAATTAGTACCAGCCGTTTCATGGGG
Source organism: Biomphalaria glabrata (assembly GCF_947242115.1). NCBI lineage: Eukaryota > Metazoa > Mollusca > Gastropoda > Planorbidae > Biomphalaria > Biomphalaria glabrata. The sequence continues at coordinate 14,380,649 of NC_074723.1, read as the reverse complement.
GGATATGTCTAAATGATGTTAGTTGTACTGGCTACACAGGATTGGGGTTAACTCTAAAAGGAAAATTGAAAATTGAACAGTCCCTAAATATGAAATTTAAAGCCTTAAAAAATAATTTTACTTTCAATAATCTAGGGTAATCTAGTGTAAGCTATGTTATTCTGGGCTATTCTGGGATAGTGTTCCTCAAACTTTTTGTTACTCGGGTACCCCTAATATATATAGTCAAAACTTGCCCACGGAACCCTAAAAGAAAACATTATTACATAAATTACACATCTAAAAGAAAGTGAAATAATGTTTATTGAGATTGCATCTTTTGTTTAAAATCAAATTATTAAATTATATATAAAAATTATGAGTTTTAGGAACATGATGAGATCTTATGAATGTTTTTTGGTCCTACTAAATTTGTTTAATTAGCAGACCCAAATCTCAACAAGCAGACATTTTTTGTTGATTTCTTGTATTTTGTGAGGAGGTTCATTACAGCAATGTCTCCACGTTGTACCAAATAACAAGACAGGAAGTAGTCGACAACTTCTGTACTATGACCCATAATGCAGAATATTTCATTGGTAGCTGTTTTTGCAATCAGACTTTGTGGTCTCCTTGTTCTAAAATGTGTTAGTCCCTTGTTTGTGGCTATTTCAAAAAGCTGCTCCTGTATCAGAATGGATTCATCTGTGACGAGTATCTGAGTTAGTGGACGTGCTAAGGGTTTGGGAATATCCAAGTGAAGAATGTCTTCAAATCTTCGCTTTGGCTCGTCATAGACTAGTACGTAATAGACTAGTACGTCATAGACTAGTACGTCATAGACTAGTACGTCATAGACTAGTACGTCATAGACTAGTACGTCATAGACTAGTACGTCATAGACTAGTACGTCATAGACTAGTACGTCATAGACTAGTACGTAATAGACTAGTACGTCATAGACTAGTACGTCATAGACTAGTACGTCATAGACTAGTACGTAATAGACTAAACAATTGAGAGGGGCAAGTTGGTTATTATTCAAATTATCCAATCGGATAGAGAAGACTTTTTTTTTATTGTATACAATTTCTCTTCCTGCGGACCCCCTACGTCGTCTAGCGGACACCTGGGGGTCCGCGGACACACTGCTCTAGGGTACATGAGACATACGTCCTAAAAAAAAAAAGCTGAACGGACTAGCTGTAATGACTTAAATAAACAATCATAAAGTAAATGTAGAGTATGTGGTGTGTTAGCGTGTTACTGGTGTAACCATGACTAAAACTAGCTTAATAGATTCTAATGACATAGTTGCGGTCATAAGTTGACTGAGAAAGGAGCAGCTAGAATCGGATGGCAGAAAGACGTATATTTTGTGACATGCATTTTGGCTAAATTGTTCAAAGTGACATTTCATTTCAATTTCTACGTACTTGTATATTGACATTAAAAGCTAAACATAATGCCATTTTGTTTAAAATGAAGTCTGTTTAATGTTTGCCATTTAGATACTAATACTCCTAGAAACTAGGGAAAGGATGCCCGCCATCATAATCTTGAAGCCGCGCCTACGAGCACCATGTTACGCCACTGGACTCGCTTTAAAGGTGTGATCAGACGGACGCTATATAATAGAATTGTTCAAAGTCCTTGTCAACCAAATATTTTACTTCGCGCCCCCGGTTTTTTTGTTTGTTCTTTATTAACGTCTGTTCCCTGCCATATCGTCCGTTCTCCAGATTTGGCGGGTTTATGTCCTGATTTAGTCTTCTGTTCAACATCTCCAGGGACATCCATTAAGACATCTCGAAACCAAGAAAAATATTTCCACTAAAAGGTTTTTTTTTTCCTTCCTCTTCTTCGAGTCTCATCTCTTTTAATCGGACGCCATATTGTTTATGTGACCGGTAACTGGACAGCTGTCTTTGGTTCTTGACGTCTGCAAATGTTATTAGAGACTCGTTTTGAGAATGTCACAGTCGTGACATTCTTTAATACAACTTCCGATTTTTTTTTCTTTTTTGGTTGTTTTTTGTTGTTTTGTTTTTTTTACGGAAACTTTCTCGGTAGTTATTTTCTTGGTTGTTATTCTTTTCTTTGGAGGCCGAAAAGAAAATGTCAAATTAAAAAAAAAACAATAAACAATTTTCGCTGCGGGAAGTTTTTGAAAAGAGATTTCCTTTTTTTTATTTGCAATGAATAAGACATGTAATAGTACTGTACTGTGTCGATGTTGATACATAAAATACTGGATCATAATTTATAAATACAAAAACAAAACCTAATTAACGACTCACACAAAAACTAAAAGAAAACCTTTTAGTGCATAACCTAGGGTTATATAACAATAGTATAAACTTTAAAAACTCTTAATCTACCTGGACCCTGCGTGGACACAGATCTCGAAAACGACTCTGACGATTTTCCTAGAAATGTAACAGTTTAAGTAGCCTATATCTTTGGGGAAAAAAATACTAGCTAATTGGCCACACCGGGAAAGCGCTGGTTTGAAGTTATGATTTTTCAAAATATCCATATATACAAAAAAATTTTGTCTGGAGGTCTAGACGTTCTATATGTTGAACAGATGTATGTCAGTGGGTATTCCCGCATGTATGTCAGTGGGTATTCCCGCATGTATGTCAGTGGGTATTCCCGCATGGATTCATTAGAATGTTGAACAACTACGAGGACGTCCAGTAAAATGTTGTAACCCGTCTCAATAGAAATCTGTCTAGACTACTTTCTAAACAAGAATTGTCTATACCCTGAGTAGATTCATACATGTACTTAACCAGGATTTGTTTCGGGGTGGGGGTGCAATGGTGCGGGGTAAAAATGTTATATTTGAATCTAGTATTCATTACTTATTAAGAGCAAATTGTCTTTTTTTATATGTTGCTTGTTCCCTAGTGCCCTTAGAGTGGCTTAGAACGTGTTATGGGTTGCCTGAATGAGCCAGGAATAGCAATCACTTAGTAGGATAGATGTCTCCTAACCAGCAAGACTAGAATGACACACGGACACGAGCTGGACGTAATTATCTTCTTCTTACTTATAAAATAAGATGCAATTTCTGAAATTTTAATGTAAACCAATTAGTGACTCTTTGTTATAGTTCTAATGACTGTCAGTAAAGTGTCTTGCTGAGAACAAAACAGGAAATTTTAATTGAAAAATGTTTGCTTGGTGTTCAAAATGTTTTGCACTCCTGGTAGTTTGTCTTTCTCATAAGCTACTCCACTAGAGATAGTCTTTCCGACATAAAAGTAAGAAAGAACAACCCTAGCAGAGTCATACCGACATAAAAGTAAGAAAGAACAACTCTAGCAGAGTCATACTGACATAAAAGTAAGAAAGAACAACTCTAGCAGAGTCATACCGACATACAAGTAAGAAAGAACAACTCTAGCAGAGTCATACCGACATAAAAGTAAGAAAGAACAACTCTAGCAGAGTCATACCGACATAAAAGTAAGAAAGAACAACTCTAGCAGAGTCATACCGACATAAAAGTAAGAAAGAACAACCCTAGCAGAGTCATACCGACATAAAAGTAAGAAAGAACAACCCTAGCAGAGTCATACCGACATAAAAGTAAGAAAGACTATCTCTAGCAGAGTCATACTGACATAAAAGTAAGAAAGACTATCTCTAGCAGAGTCATACCGACATAAAAGTAAGAAAGACTATCTCTAGCAGAGTCATACTGACATAAAAGTAAGAAAGAACAACTCTAGCAGAGTCACACCGACATAAAAGTAAGAAAGACTATCTCTAGCAGAGTCATACTGACATAAAAGTATGTCGGTGTGACTCTGCTAGAGTTGTTCTTTCTTACTTTTATGTCAGTATGACTCTGCTAGAGATAGTCTTTCTTACTTTTATGTCGGTATGACTCTGCTAGAGATAGTCTTTCTTACTTTTATGTCAGTATGACTCTGCTAGAGATAGTCTTTCTTACTTTTATGTCGGTATGACTCTGCTAGAGATAGTCTTTCTTACTTTTATGTCAGTATGACTCTGCTAGAGTTGTTCTTTCTTACTTTTATGTCGGTATGACTCTGCTAGAGTTGTTCTTTCTTACTTTTATGTCGGTATGACTCTGCTAGAGTTGTTCTTTCTTACTTTTATGTCGGTATGACTCTGCTAGAGTTGTTCTTTCTTACTTGTATGTCGGTATGACTCTGCTAGAGTTGTTCTTTCTTACTTTTATGTCAGTATGACTCTGCTAGAGTTGTTCTTTCTTACTTTTATGTCGGTATGACTCTGCTAGGGTTGTTCTTTCTTACTTTTATGTCGGTATGACTCTGCTAGGGTTGTTCTTTCTTATTTTCTATGTATTTATGACTTGCTGTAATTCTTTCTTACTAGCTCTATATGTTTGACTTCATTGTAGCTATCCTTTTCTTCATATGTCTGAGGCTGAGGTGCAGTCTGGAAATCCTAATTCAGTATTAAATTGACAAAATTAGACTTAACATAAAGCTTGAATCTTGTTGATAGATAAAGCCCGATAAAAGTTTGTCTCCCTTATTTATAGGCTTCCAAGCTGAGTCTACAGATTGAGGACAGTCTGACCTTCCGGTATAGGGAAACCTAATATCTGTTCTTACATGTTAATCTTTTATGATGGTATTTGACAAAATAACATTTCTACTCTTTCAATGAATAATTAAACTTCCTGATAGCAATTTTCTTGGGACCTTGACGCGAATAGAATGTGAACTATAAAACCAAATGTGCATTTTGGTGTGAAAGAACAACAAGGACGAACTATATTAAAGTATTAAAGTGAAATTCTAATCAATGCTAACAAGAAATATCTTTCATTGGCTTAACTGATCATATAGGGCGGACCACTGATCACATTTGCTGGCGCCCTACTTGAAAAAAAGCTTGGGTGATTAGTCCCACCTATATTGTCAGATGAGCAAGTGACCTGATCACTCATATATTAGAACAGATGCTTGAAGTACTATCCATGTCTATGAACTTCAGAGCACATCGCAGCTTCCAGCAGCTCTTCAACACAGATGTTCCTGACTAAAACTTCCAGCAGCTCTTCAACACAGATGTTCCTGACTAAAACTTCCAGCAGCTCTTCAACACAGATGTTCCTGACTAAAACTTCCAGCAGCTCTTCAACACAGATGTTCCTGACTAAAACTTCCTGCAGCTCTTCAACACAGATGTTCCTGACTAAAACTTCCAGCAGCTCTTCAACACAGATGTTCCTGGCTAAAACTTCCAGCAGCTCTTCAACACAGATGTTCCTGACTAAAACTTCCAGCAGCTCTTCAACACAGATGTTCCTGACTAAAACATCCAGCAGCTCTTCAACACAGATGTTCCTGACTAAAACTTCCAGCAGCTCTTCAACACAGATGTTCCTGACTAAAACTTCCAGCAGCTCTTCAACACAGATGTTCCTGACTAAAACTTCCTGCAGCTCTTCAACACAGATGTTCCTGACTAAAACTTCCTGCAGCTCTTCAACACAGATGTTCCTGACTAAAACTTCCAGCAGCTCTTCAACACAGATGTTCCTGACTAAAACTTCCAGCAGCTCTTCAACACAGATGTTCCTGACTAAAACTTCCAGCAGCTCTTCAACACAGATGTTCCTGACTAAAACTTCCTGCAGCTCTTCAACATAGATGTTCCTGGCTAAAACTTCCAGCAGCTCTTCAACACAGATGTTCCTGACTAAAACTTCCAGCAGCTCTTCAACATAGATGTTCCTGACTAAAACTTCCAGCAGCTCTTCAACACAGATGTTCCTGACTAAAACTTCCAGCAGCTCTTCAACATAGATGTTCCTGACTAAAACTTCCTGCAGCTCTTCAACACAGATGTTCCTGACTAAAACTTCCAGCAGCTCTTCAACACAGATGTTCCTGACTAAAACTTCCAGCAGCTCTTCAACACAGATGTTCCTGACTAAAACTTCCAGCAGCTCTTCAACACAGATGTTCCTGACTAAAACGAAGTAGTAACGTTGTGACACAAGGACAACTTGACGTCCCATTCTGTTCTATCGTAATTGGTTATCTCTGTTTAACTTGAAATGGCCATGTCTGTTCTATTCTTTATGGTTATCTCTATTCTATTGTATATGGTTATGTCTGTTCAACTTGATATGGTCATCTCTGTTCAATATTTCTTAACTAACGTACATGGTTATCTCTATTTTGTTTTATATGGTCATCTCTGTTATATTGTATATGGTCATCTCTGTTTTATTGTATATGGTCATCTCTCTTCAATATTTGTTTAACTAGCGTATGTGGTCATATCTGTTCTTTTGTATATATTCATGTCATTCATTATTTTCTGTATCCCTGGAGATAAAATCGATTATATACTTCAGTGCGTCTTTATACCAAGGTGGATAATTTTTTTAATATGCTGCATTAGTTTTAACTTAAGAATTCCATTTGCCCATGATCTTATTTTAAATAAATAAGAAATATAATAAGCTAATTTAATAAATTAAAAGGAAAAAAATGCTGAAAGCTATTTATGAAAATCGATTAACAATTTTTTTGTTTCGGTTCTTTATGTCTAAAGTACCATTATCATAGTTTCAGTTTTATTTACATTCGAATATAACAGAAACATCTTTTAAATTACATATAGCATCATTCTCTGTGATTCTAAATGTGTATGTGTGTATGAGCGTGTCAATAGTACTGAACCCTATAAATACAAAGGGGAGGAAAGGGGCTTATCACGTGACCGAGGACTGGATGAACTAAAGATGTTTTAGTCCTCAGAGTCTAGACTACACTAGACCGGAAGTTATACATTTTCAGAATGCTGGGACATCGACCTCATTGATGTCTCGCGGACTGGAATGCTCGGACATTTTATGACTTTATTTTTCTTTCAGCTTTGTGTTTTATAGAATTGATTTTAACTTGTTATTAGACTGACTTTGTCATGGCAAGCTTTAGAATTGAATGTTCGTTGAAAATAAAATGAAAAAAAAAAGAAGAAATTTACGAGCTCTCTGTCGCTGAATCAAGGAAATGACTCTTGTTGGAAGATCTTGGAGCTCACACCAGGTACTTTCCAGTGGCTTAAAGTTGGTTTCTTCATCTTGGTTTTGTAAATATTTTTTTGTATTTATTGCTTGCCTGTATTTGGGAACAACATTAAAATAGTTTATGCAAATGCACAATTATCTTAGAACAAAAATAACGTAGACAGTTTTCAGTCAGGAAAAGAAAGTGTTTATACATTAGAAGTATTTCTCCCATTGACTGCCAGCTACATCACAATAATTCAATCTTATCAGCTATCTCTAATCAATTTTGTGCCACCTTAAATTAATTGTTTGTAACAATGTTATAGAGTCAAGGAGTATAAACCAAATATCTAATATGAACACAACAAAAAGATATAATGTTACTAATGTAGTGGGGTGGTGGCTGAGGGGTAAAGCGTTTGGCTTCCTAACCGAGTGATGTCGAGTTCGATTTACATTAAAAGCCTTGTAATTTTTAAGGTCGCCCATGGATCCACCTAAAACTCTAATATAACTTACAGTTGGTCGTTGCGCTGGCCACATGACATACTAGTGAAACGTTGACCATAAAAACAGATGAACCCCTTTCCCCACCCATAGTTTGCAAGGCCAGAAACGGGTACCGTTATTTATTTTACCTTTACTAATGTAACAGAAAGATCCTAGGTAGCACATTTAAAGACCGCATCACAAACCAAGAGATTAGAGACAGGGTTACTGCAGCGATTGGACCCAATGCTGACCTGCTATCGTAAAAAAAATGCAAGCTAAAAATCTATGGCCATGTTGCAAGGTCTTCGAAGCTCGTAAAGACCTTCCTTCAGGGAACAGTACCAGGAAAAGAAGAAGAGGCAGAGAAAGAGATGGGAATACAACATAAAAGAATGGACGGCCTGACATTGAAAGAGGTTCTTATTAAGGCAAAAGACAGTTGACAAATCTTGCATGGTGCCCCAAAGGTCCAACAGACTAAGGGATAAGTAAAGGTTAAAAAAAAGTAACCAAACAAACCCATAGAGATCTATAAATGTAACAATAGATTAAAGTTGTATATAGACACACACGCACACACACACAAATAATTTTTGCTTTGTACGGTATATCACTAAACTATATAAATATGTCACTGTCTTGAAGACAACAGAAAGTGGACAAAATGTTTTCAGACCGGCAGCGGGGCTCGCGCCGTTACATAGCCACCTCCCGGGCTATGCGCTTAAGCGGATCGCATGTTCCACTAGAATAACATGTGCAATCAGGATTTTTTCTCTCAACTGTTTTGAATCGTGCATTTATGCGCTACGCCATTAAGCGAATTCAGTGTATATAGAACCTGTAGTAGCTAATGATAATTCATATATTCTAAAAAGTTTGTAGTCTTCAGCTAAGCAGAAGATGTACCAACGAAATTTCTTTATTCATAGTGGATACAGGGTCTATGTGTTTATAACTTTCAATATATTTAAACACAAGCAAAAAAATAAAAAATAATAAAAAGAGAAAAGAACCGCACAATTACTGCCATGCATCTAAATACTGCAAGATTTATCTCCCTTTTCTGTTTAGAGACAACATTTGTTAATTACCACAAATAAATTAACTAATTGGTTTATTATTTTTATTGACTCGTGTGTTGCCATCGACAATAAATAATTGTGCGAAGTTTCAACTTGTTCCGAGAATGAAAAGTGGGAGAAATAACGTGTACAAGATTTGTACCAGACAGACAGGCAGACAGAGTGATTGGATATAACCTTTGTAAAAGAGAAAAAGAACATTAAAGAAGACTTGATAACTTGAGTGAAGCAGTCATCCCAACACACAAATCAGATTTCTGGGAATTTCCACCTGCTCACAGTCTTTTGTTTGGTTCCAGTCCATCGAAGTGGAAAACATAATTTCAATTTTAGACTTCCCAATGTTTTGATGAAATAAAAACTTTCTTCCACAAGAAAAAAATTTTTGTCGTACTTTTTACAATTTTAAGACTCTCTAGTTTCCTGTATATTCTAGGTCTAGACAGTTTCTAAGTAAAAAATTAGCGAAGTCACATGACTGAGCTAGACAGTACAGAGCTCTGGTTGCTCAGCGCAAATAAAAGTAAATGCAAACTGTAATCAGCTAAACAAGGGAGACTATAACACATAATATATCTCTGTGTCTTCTCTCAAAGCAGAACAGTATGCACTGGTCGACGCTGTCAAACATTCTTTATAACAGACATTTTGTCTTTTTATGGTTGATGCATGTTTTCAAAAGTGTAAGTTTTCTTTTAGTTCAACGACAGACCAAACTGACTCTAGACACGGACAAGCTCGTTAGTTTCAGTGCCTTACGAGCTGAGGCAAGTGTTGCTTGAACATAGTCTAGCACTGATTAGAAAGCTCATGTGAACTCTGTCTGTCTGTCTGTCTGTCTGTCTGTCTGTTACAAATTTTGAACACGTTATTTCTTCCACTTCCCATTCTCAGATCAAGTTAAATCCTTGCACGGTTATTCATTGTTCCTAAGAAAACATGACTCAATAAAAAATAGCCAATAATTAATTAAATAATGGTAATTAATTATTTTTTTAATATCGAAAATGTGAAGTAAATTTTGCAGTATTGACAGTTGTGGATGCAAATGTTGAGTTATTCCCCTAAGATAATCTTTTTTTTTTTCTAAAGAAAAAATTTTTGTAAAATGTTTTACATGCAGGGCCGGTCTTAGGCCACTGCAACCTATGCGACCGCAGTGGGCCCCGCACCTTCATAAGCCCCGCGCGAAATCTAGGTGTAAATTATTAAATTAAACTATTGTAACTTATTATTAAAGGGTTCCTAGATTTGTCCGGAAATTATTAAAATCTTCTGAAAACTCATGCAAATCTCCATAAAAACAGACAAATTGGCTTTTCGAGGCGGGATGTCATTCAATATGGAAAACGCCAATCCTACTCGCAATTAAAAAAAAAAAAAAGCGATATTTTGCGAATCGATAGTAAATCTAAAAGGCAGATCTGAATGTTTATCGGCTTTTTGTTGGAAAACTATCTACTGTAGATGGCTCGTAAAGTTCCTTATAGTTCCTTATAGTAAAGTTCCTTATAGTTCCTTATAGTAAAGTTCCTTATAGTTCCTTATAGTAAAGTAGGAAATAAAATGCAAAGAAACATTGATTTTGAACTACAAAATCTTAATGTTCACTTATGCATACATAGACTAGGCCCCGCGCAATCCGTTTCGCATCGGGCCCCGCAATCCGTAGGTCCGGCCCTGTTTACATGTTTCGGGATGTTCCTTCAGAGGTGAAGATAATTTGCTTTCTAGTCCAAACCTCCCGCAGAACGACGGGAGATGGAAGCAGGCAAGGTTTGAACTCGGTACCATCGATAAGTCTGAACAACACTCTATCGAGCAAACCGCACGACCAGACAGCCATCCAATTTTTGTGTTAAATTTCGCTTGCTATTTTGTAGTTCTCCAGATCATCAGTAAAACATTTTCTTAAGAGAGGATTGAGCAGATCGACATGTAATACGATTGAAATGTTGAGCATGTTTAACGTAGAGTCAAAAGTAGACATCCAATATAGGTCAGGTCTGTTTTAGACAGTGCAGTCATTCTTCTTTAGAATTGAGCAAAACAAAAAAATACACCACAGAAATAATAACATTCTCTCTTTCGCTCTCTTTTTCTCTTTCTCTTTCTTGATTTCACTTAAGAAAGTTTGTCTCTTTAGCTGACCTCTATCCTCATATTTCTCTCACTCGTTTGTTATTTTTTTCTCTCTTTATGTTTCTCTCTCTCTCTCTTTATAACTATTTATTTATCTCTCTCTCTCTCTCTTTAAATGTATCCTTGTCTATTAAGTAAGTGTCAAATAGTTTGTATTTCACACACTTACACACACAGCAGGATACAAACAGGTTAACAAACTACAGTAATTATTTTTATTCAGAAGGAGCACGTCAACATGAAATGGAACAACAAACAAATAAACAAACAAACAAATAAACAAACAAACAAACAAAATAAATTACAAGTGTTGACACAGGGTGAAACCAGTCTATTTGGTCTTCTTGTGACAAATCTCGGACAGGCAGTAGGTCACACACACACACACATACTGACATAGGTCACACACACATGATTTTATAGGTCACACACATGCTTGCATAGATCACAGACATGCTTACATACGTCACACACATGCTTATATAGGTCACACTCACAAGCTTACATAGGTCACACACATATACTTACATTGGTCACACACAAGTTACATAGGTCACGCACACACATGCTTACATAGGTCGCACATATATGCTTACATAGGTCACACACATATGCTTACATGGGTCACACACATGCTTACATAGGTCACACACACACATGCTTACATAGGTCACATACACATACTGACACACACTTTACACATATACCCGTTAATGATCGAATTGACGCCCTACCCTACTCCTTTTTTTACTAGTTTTCCAACACGCACACACACATTCCTTTTTGCCCATCTTTATTTATTTCTCATTATCCCAGTCTCCATCCCCCCCTCCCCCCACACCGTTGCTTGTCCAACAGAGCCTGGTCTAGGAACCCATGATGTACAACTTGATCAGACTGGTGGCGCCGCTATTTCAAGCTACTTTCTCAACCCCCCACCCCACAAACACACACATACATCACCATCAAACCCCCCCCCTTTCCCTTACCTTCAGCTTTCCAAATCCCTCCTAGTTTCTTCCCCTCAATCCCTGTTCTTTTACTGACTCTCAGCCCCTCTGTCCCCCCCCCTCCATATGTAAATTCGATAGTCTCTAAGACCAGAGCGCCAAATAAACCATCCCAATGATCTGACCATCCAAGGAACCCGTATACCGGTAACCTGAGACACTAGATGGTGGGAGTGATATCCTAGGACTGTAGCCTGGAGAGCTGGTCTTGACTTTAATTAGAATGTATGTTTTCTGACCAGACAAAAACTTTTTTCTTTTTTTTTTTCCATTTTTCTGTAGATTATCTCTGATGTAAGCCAGTGTTCTTCAACAATACTTATTGCTTGTAACACAAAATACAGTTACTAAGAATACATTTATAGTATTAACTCATTCAGACATGCTAATGAAGATCTATAGCTTTACCTATTTTTTTCAATGCTAAGTCGCTTTAATTGTATAGACCAAAGTAATGACAGACATTTAAATTAAGTATAATATATCATTGAACGAGTCAAAATATTGATAGCAGGGACGTTGCTAAATTAAAAAGGAAGAAATGAAAATGGTTGCAATACTTTGAATAATATAATAATAATAATACATTGAAATAAAAAAAGTAGAATTACCCAATTTCGTCAACCTAGAAGCATCTTTAGGAAATGTTTTTTCATAATGCGCTGAAGTGGTCAACAAAACATTTGTGAGATGAAGATTCCACCAACTAAATCTAGTCATGTGTAGCCTAAGTTTTGCCTGATTCTCACACTAGATCTAGTCATCTGTAGCCTAAGTTTTGCCTGATTCTCACACTAGATCTAGTCATCTGTAGCCTAAGTTTTGCCTGATTCTCACACTCGATCTAGTCATGTGTAGCCTAAGTTTTGCCTGATTATCACACTAGATCTAGTCATCTGTAGCCTACGTTTTGCCTGATTCTCACACTCGATCTAGTCATGTGTAGCCTAAGTTTTGCCTGATTCTCACACTAGATCTAGTCATGTGTAGCCTAAGTTTTGCATGATTCTCACACTCGATCTAGTCATGTGTAGCCTAAGTTTTGCCTGATTCTCACACTAGATCTAGTCATGTGTAGCCTATCCTTGCCTGATTCTCACACTCGATCTAGTCAAGTGTAAATATGTAAGCTTTGCCTGACTATTTAACTTGTTGTTTGAGATTGCACTTTCCTATTCCTATAGTAAAAAATAAGGCTGTGATGGAAGTGAAGGTTTTCATTACGTTGAGATACAAATGCAGAGACGCAATTCAAAAATATTTCTTTTTAAAGGTATAACTCAATGTCTAGGTTAAGATGGGAAACTTGAATGTCTTCTAGCAACTCGCCACCTACCAATTGAAACTCTTATGATTGAGAAAGAGAGAGAGAGAGAGAGTATTGGAGGGAGAAAGGTGGAGGACGAGAATGAAAGAGAAAGAGAAACCAAGCAAAATAAATAGTGAGAAAAAAGAGAGAGAGAAAGAGAGCGAGTAAGAAAAAGAGAGAACAAGTGAGAGATAGATTAAATGAACGAGTGGGAGAGAAGGCTAGAGAAAGAGAGAGAGAAAAAGCTAAGAAGAAATAAGAAAGCAAGGAAACAAATCTTCCGTGTGAGAGAGAGTCTATTATGCCACTACTGCGCTAGGAGAGAGGGAGATAACGACCAGATATACATTTGATATGTTATTGATACTTTCAATAGATTCAAGAAAATAATTTTTAAAAATTAAAAACAACGCTTACATTAAAACGCATTAAAAGTAGAACTTAATAGTGTGTTCAGTGTTAAGTTGAAGTAGAATTCACACCCTTTTTTTATTGTCTACTTTTAAATGGGTTTTAATGTTAGCGTTGTTTAATGTAAGCGTTGTTTAATGTTAGCGTTGTTTAATGTAAGCGTTGTTTAATGTAAGCGTTGTTTAGTGTTAGCGTTGTTTAATGTAAGCGTTGTTTAATGTAAGCGTTGTTAATTTGTTTTTTTTACTTTTGTAATTGTATCCTTTTTAGTTTTAAACTTTCAAAATCAACATGACTACTGATGTATCGAAGTCTTTTTTTTTTGTTTTTTTTTTGTGGAAGGAAAATCCTTGTAATTACGAAATTCATTACAAACTTTTCTTTATTATTGATTAATAATACATACAGTCTTTACATTATCATTTAATTATCTTATGTGACTCTATGTCTGTTTCAATTCTGCTGAATTCTTTTCATTTCCTCCAATGCTTATTGCATCCTCATTGCGCTACGGTCCAATTATTTTGTGGACCCGCCGAGGAAGGGGTGGGGTATATGGGAGTAGCTTTCTTGCTGCTGTTTTCAGAACTCAAGCCTCACGGATGGGAGGCCGACTTGTGAACCTCTGAGCTACCAAGCAATTATAAATATATAAGTTATATATATATCTATCTATCTATCTGTTTCTATGACCAACGGTTCCCGAGCAGGGTGTCATGTGGCCAGCACAACGACCAATCGCATTTACTTTCCCTAAATTAAGTCAGGTATCCATTAGAGCTGGGCGGACTCAGTGGCGTCCTAAAAATTCCGAAATTCAAAATCTCAGTTTTCACCAAGATAGGAACCCAGGACCCCAGGTTCAGAAGCCGAGAGCTTAACCACTCAGCCACCGCGCCCCAGTCTATCTGCTATTTATAGTCTATTTTTAGTTTGGACATGTTAGGTTTGACATAACAAGGCTAATCTCCCTTTAGCTTAGTACTTCCTCAATATACAAACAAAATAGTTAATTACAACTAATTTAATAACTTATTTGTTGATTTTTATTTTGACATATTATAATATTTGTTTATCTATTCATGTGTTATCATTGAACAAAAGCTTGTATGCAAAATTTGCTGAGAATTGGATGAGTAGAAGTGGTCGAAAAATCGATGGTCAAGATGTCAACAACATATAGAGCGAGTTCATTAAAACGTTGTAAAAAAATACAATCAATTAGGAGCTATGTCCAGTGAATAGAATAAAGTGTTATTTATATCGGAGTTTGCAAAATGTAAAGGCTTATTTCATTTCGGTTTCTTGTTTGCTTAGAATTTCGAAATATCTAGATCTGGAAATGTTTTACTATAAGCATACAAAAATAATTGTAAAAAAAAGACAACAAATAAAATATAAAAAGTACTAAAAAAAAAGACATTTTTTTTTCTTTACGGCGCTGATGTCTGTTTCGTTAGAGCGAATATTGTACTCTTAAAAACTAATGAATGATAGATTTAAACAACAAATTGACCATTTTCTACTCCACCCCTATATCTATCTCCCCTCCCCGAGAAAAAAAAATCCTGGTTAAGCGCAAGTAAAATAATAATAATAATAATAATAATAATCTTTATTATCCGTAAGGAAATTTGTCTTACAATTTGTGCATTACACCAAGCAAAAAACATTATAACTTTAAGAAACCAAAATGTACATTCCCACCAGACTCACTCATAATTTACATGTGACAAAGTTTATACCAGATTGTTCTTATTTAATGATTTGATTGCCAGGGGAACAAAAGAGTGTTTGTGTCTGTTTGTCTTTGCTATCGGTGTCTTGTATCTCTTTTGTACTCAGAGTCAGAGTATATAAAATACTGTCGATCTAGACTTCGATGGCGGGATGGATGATGTACCTAAAAGTCTATTAATTTATTAAACTCTTCAGTAATGAGCTGAGGCTATGGTAATGATTGAAGGCCTACAAGCGGAAATTCCCGAAGACGTAGTCCTCTAGTCAAATTTAAATATTTTGTTTTATACTTTGAAAAATTATAACGGTCAAACTAGAGTAGGAAAATCGTTAGAGCGTTTTCGAGAATGGACCTCATTCACCAATCGTAAACAAACATTTAGCCACGTGGTGCTTTATCTCTTGTATATAATTTACGGTCTCATGTTTAATTCATGATGGTTGTCACGTGACAGTTTTTTCATTGTTTTATCAATAAGATCACGTGACTACATGTTGTTTGTTTACGATTGGTGAATGAGGTCCATTACGTCAATCAACTAACCAACACAGGATTTTGAGCACATGAATTTACAATCTGAATATAGGAATTGTAAAGATAGCCTTGCCCAGAAAGGCTAAATGCAATTCTTCCTGTGCCTCATACTTTTACAAACTGAATGGTTGAGATTTGGAAATGCAGTCCCTCACCCACGTGACCAATTGAGATTTCCCATAGAACATAGAAGTCTAGCAGAATCTTGCCCATTCATTCACACGCTTCGGCAAGCAGGTCATTGAGCCGTGACCTGATCTACACAGCGAGGGCTGCTGCACGCGCAATTTGACTTTGCTGGAGGCTCCATCACACATCGTGTCTTGACTGGTACACTAAGGACTTACAGATACTGACAAGTCTCTCGGGCCTCTCGTGATTAAGAATGGTATACGTGTAACATGCTCGGAGTAAGTAAATACAGCTCAGGTTTTACGACAATGCGTCTACCATAAACCTTACCCCCACCCCCAGAAATTAAAAGAAAAAAATATATATAGGCATATCAAATATCTTTTTTAATGGAAAGAGAGATAACATTTCTTTCTTTCTTCTAAAATTTAGCTTGTTTTAGATGTCAGTATTTTCATTCATAAGAGGATCTTTATTAAAGCTTTCGAAAAAATTGTAGGGGCCTCCTAAAATTCCTTCCCGAGACCCCCACAAACTTAAATCCGGCCCTGCCAGTTATACCCAGGTAAGTAAACGTCGATAGGCTGTTGCTTTTCTGTCGTCCATGCCTCAAGTTTAGATATTGGATTGTTTTATATCTTCTTATTTATCTCTATGTCATGTTATGTCTTCTTATTTATCTCTATGTCAGGTTATGTCTTCTTATTGATCTCTATGTCATGTTATGTCTTCTTATTTATCTCTATGTCATGTTATGTCTTCTTATTTATCTCTATGTCATGTTATGTCTTCTTATTTATCTCTATGTCATGTTATGTCTTCTTATTTATCTCTATGTCATGTTATGTCTTCTTATTTATCTCTATGTCGTGTTATGTCTGTTGACAGAGACGATCTTGTCTCTTTGCTATTTCTCATTGTATCTTAGCGAGTACAATCCTTAATACACATAATACACAGTACTACAGTCACAGGTTGGGCTTCTGTAATCACCAGACTTCACAACATTGAAATATAGAGATACATGTCAAGGGTTTTGTATTGAGCTCCAAAATGAATATTTTCAATTTTAACAAAAATGTCACAGATTGAGACTTCAGAACAGAAGACTTACTAAACTACTCTTTTGTTTTTAAAGGATAATAACGAAACTCTTGATCGTCATGTAAAAAACAAAACATTTCCTCCTATAAGATCAACACGGCAGTACAATAGCTTTAAGGCATTTAAACAAGAAAAACATTTTTAAATAAGATTTTTAAACAAGACAATATTACCTTTTTTACAACTGAAAATAAAATCAAATATAAAAAAAAAAGAATTTAATCTGAGAAGATTTGAATATAATAAAGCCGGATAGTGAACTCGAACTGTGGCACCATTGGCTCCATCTACTAACGAAACTATCCATTAGGCCATAGCTACTTGATATAATGGTTTTATTATTTATTAGTACTTTTAATTATTTAGACATCTAGCACTAAGTCTCGATCTAGATCTACTTCTATATCAAGAATCTATATATCTATTATCTATATCTTTATATCTATATCTCTATATTAGATGTACGTAAAAATATAAGCTTAGATAATCTATCAATAAACCTTAAGCAGCTTAAATTTTATAAACCACTTAGTTATCGTTACACAATGGCTGACTACGCCATGTTTTTGTATTTACACAAATTGATAACCAATCATTAATTTATTTCTTTTTACTTTGAAAAATTAGAAGGGTCAAACTGAGTTTCCTCCCTCGTGGCCAACGAGCTAGTAATTCTTTTCTCAGCGACATACATCAACTGTTAAATTTCTAGGAAACTGATTAGAACCGTTCTTTTTTTAGATGAGTGTCCAGGTTCCACATTCCACGCTCAATACAGTTCTGACTTTGATTTTGGATGTTTTTCAAAATGCACATGTAAACACTATAGTACTGAAGCTCGAGTTTTTTCTGAAAGTGCTCTGGTGATGACCACTTTAAAAACAAGACACAAAGGGACATGAGCAGTATGTTTATCAACTCATTTCTGAAGAGTTCTCTACCTTGTCTCTATACCTTTCAGATGGTAATAATTTATTCATGTTAATAACATCTAGCTGCTCATTCCTAAAATACAACTTTATAAAAAAAAATATTAAATTGATTTTTTTATTATTATGGTCAGTTTTATTTGTTTGTACATATTTCTCATCTTCTTTCAGAACTAAAAATGATTACATCGTAGCCCAAATTTTTGCAGCGGGGGTGGAGGGTGTGGGGGTGGGGGTTGGGAAGATTCAAATTCGATATCATCGAGAGACAGATCAGAGTGCATACCACAGGACCATGCAGCCAGGATTTATCCAAATGAATCTGTGGCATTTTACGTCTTGAGAACGTGTCTTTTCCCTTTGCAACTTCTTGTGTGACTAAAGAGGCCAATCCTTGATACACAGCTGCGGTCACAGGTTGGGCATCTGTAATCACCAGGCGCCGTTGCATTATCACCCTTCTTTCTGCTTCTGTGTATGACATCTGCAATCCTTCCTTTATGCTCGCTCTCCATGTGGATCTATCCAGTGCCACTTTTTCCCAGCTGCTAGTGTCGATTTTGAAGAGCTTCATGTCGCCTTTGTATACATCCGTATGACTGTGGCCAAAGTTACCCATATAAATAATATATAAATATAGGCTTAATAATATGTCTCAAAATTTATTTATTTTTATTTCAAAATGTAGTTTTCTTTTATTAATTAAGACATTCAGGTGAGCTTCTATGATCGATTGTAGCTTTTGACGCCAAAGGAGTGTAACAGTGCTAAACATATATACATTGTGGATTAGGGTTCTAGATTTCTTTTGGTTATATAAGCTCTAGAGTCCTAGCCGAACTTTCAGAAATGAAGATCATTGAGCCTTAGTCCAGAATTCCTCCATAGCGTCAGGAGAAACGACTGGAAGTGTTCAAAGCCGAGACAATCTTGAAGATCACGCAACCATCATTACCGTAAACTCAGCTGAGTGATGTGAGCTAATCTTGACGAGAAAGACGCACCCTTATTGGTGAGATAGCAACACATAATGAAACAGGTGACCTTTACATCATCTGTCCTAAAGATTGCAATGTCTGAAAGGAGAACTTATTTGTAAAAAAAAAATGGGTAAATTATACATCTATAAAAAGATGTATTTTGTGTTGAAATTGTTTGTTTTAAGTTTGTTGTTGTTTTATTTCACAAGTCACGTTGTATGATATTTACGAGCAGAAGAACGATGACCTTGAGTTCACATTAGCACGGTGTGCAGACGTCTTCGATTCGTCTCCTGCTCCACGATGAATAGGTTTTGCTTTTATCTGAACTTTGGTTTCACTCAGCCAGATCCATCACCCCAACGAGGACACGCGCTTGAGCATGTGTGAGTGGCGAACTGTGGGAGGAGAGTGTGAGTGTTAATGTGTGGGTGTGTGTGCAAGTGTTGCGACTTCAAGTCAGTATCGACGACATTTGCCATTACAACTCGTCCTTGACACGGGGGAATCTGCTTTGACTTTGTGACGTCATCTGACCTTTTGCGAAAAAAAGCTATTTTATGACGTCAGATTGAGAGTTCCCATAGGCGGTTCTCCAAACCAAATCAATGAGTACGAGCTTGTAGTTCCCCACCACTGATGTGTCAACCAATTATAGCAGACGTTTCTTATTTACAGCGGGAGTGTCTCAATTGAACTTTAGTTTACCAATAAATAACATTACGGAGAATTTGTGACGACTTCCTGTGGCTATGTTGTCATTAGTTACCAGTGTTTTCAGCTAGAACAAGTAAAAGATTTTAATAAAAACTATACACTTTTGTAATTTCGTAAGAAAGCAGAAAGAAAGTCAATAAAAATTTTACATTTGTTTATGACGTATATCGCCCAACTACAAATTATATATATGCAAGTGAGGTTACTATTATACTTATTAACCTTCTTAAATTAACAACTCTAAGATGAAGAGTTCAACTTAACTCTAGGACGAAGAGTTCAACTTAACCTTACAATACTGGTGAACTAATGAAACATTGGAATGGTAACAGCTTTCAATAAAACGTAATCAGTCTTGTTTTGTACACACAATCATCAATCTTGTGTTGTGTACACACAATCATCAATCTTGTTTTGTACACACAATCATCAATCTTGTTTTGTACACACAATCATCAATCTTGTTTTGTACACACAATCATCAATCTTGTGTTGTGTACACACAATCATCAATCTTGTTTTGTACACACAATCATCAATCTTGTGTTGTGTACACACAATCATCAATCTTGTGTTGTGTACATACAATCATCAATCTTGTGTTGTGTACACACAATCATCAATCTTGTGTTGTGTACATACAATCATCAATCTTGTGTTGTGTACACACAATCATCAATCTTGTTGTGCACACACAATCATCAATCTTGTGTTGTGTACACACAATCATCAATCTTGTTGTGTACATACAATCATCAATCTTGTGTTGTGTACATACAATCATCAATCTTGTGTTGTGTACACACAATCATCAATCTTGTTGTGCACACACAATCATCAATCTTGTTGTGCACACAGAATCATCAATCTTGTGTTGTGTACACACAATCATAAAACAAGTTTTTTATAGCTTCCTCTACAAACCTTGAATAGTGCGATTGCATACCGTCTGCACAGCAACTTTAAAATGTTGTGTTTTTTTTAAGTTTTTAAGTTAGACTTCATGGGTTTCATCTGGATGCAGAAAGTATAGATTATTACTTATTACTTATGACCTTGATCATCTACAGGGAATGACAATTTAGAGGGCTAGGGCCAGAGATGATGTCAAGTGCATATCAGTGGAGCAGCCTGCCGTTCAAATTAAAAACAAAAAGATGACTGTCAAATATTTCTTTACGCTTTTCGGTAAATAATATAGAAAATAAATAATGGAAAGAGAAAGTCATTTGAGAACCATGGAACATCGCCGTCAAAGAAAATCTCCTCAGAGCAGACTGGGTTATAATGTGAATATTGATAAACCAGAATTTTCATGCTCACTTCAAATATTTGGATCAAATACACACACACACACCTAATACACATATAACAGAGACATCTCATCGACTCTCTCTCACACACACACACACACACACACACACACACACACACACACACACGCATACACACTGTGCCTCACCCTTGTCTTCTAGCTTGAGAAAGATTTTCAAATGCCAGCTGCTGGGTCAGTTTTAGTTTCATGCAGACTAAAATAAAGTTGACTTTTTATTATTGCCGAGAATGTGCTGGCCCCCCCCTCTTCGCCACCCTCCCCCGCGGGGGACACGTGCCTGGGGGAAACCCACTTCATAACTGTTGACATTTGCCGCGCTATTCTCTGCGACTGACACATTTCTTCATGCGAAGGCGCCAATGACAAATGACACGATCTGGGTATTAAGACAACAAAGGTCTATCCCACGTGAAGTATTGGGTCAGGTCAATTGCTTTCTCGTTGGAGGCATCGCAGTTCTCTGTCTCTATAGATAGTATAGATAAACTATGCATTGTGAGGACTTATGTGGGACTATATACACAGCTGAATTGAAAATGATGTTTGAGTAGATTTCTTGTTTTTGCTATAAAACATGCCAGAGTTACTAATGTTATAAGATTATAAAGCAGACATGTTACTTAAACAGACCCGTACATAAGGTCTAGTGTTGAGGGAGCATTCATCATTGTAATCACTGGTTGTTTATGATTAGATCTAAAAGTTGCGGCAAATATTTGTTTCTCTGCATGATTGACAAGGGAGACAACCGGCTGAAAGTTATAATTGTACTTCATTAGGTAAGTACTAAGTGTGTCTACATTTTTTAATGGAAATTTCAGGATACTGTTTTCACTTCAAGAAAAGATCGAAAATTCACGGTCGATATTTTATTTTTAAATCTTGTTTTTGACTTGAATTAATAACAATTAAATCAAATGTTATCTTCTGGGCAATGTCTGGAGCGCCTGCTGGCTACACATTAAATTAAAAACTGAAATTAAACCAAAATTTGATCAGCTTTCTAATCTTTTGTATGATACAGAAAATGTGAATCTGAAGCAGAGAACTCGAAATGCAAACTTCGTTACTCTCGAGAGACGCAATAGTGGTTCTACACAGAAGATTTAGAAGATAGTTGGGTTCATATACAATAATACATGAACATTGTCACACGTAAAGTGCAAATCATTTTGACAGAAAAAATGACCAGTAATAGGCTAAAGCATACAATCAAAGATAAAATTGACCTGTTAGTGACCTGTGATAAACATACAATCAAAGATTAAAATGACCTGTGATATACATACAACCGAAGATTAAAATGACTTGTGATATACATACAATCAAAGATTAAAATGACCTGTGATATACATACAATCACAGATTAAAATGACCTGTGATATACATACAATCAAAGATTAAAATGACCTGTGAGACTACAGTGAGACACACATAATCATGAGTACACACTGACCACCTAGAGACGACAGACAGTGTTTCCAGGTCATTCACTTACTTTCCTAATTAACCTTTATGCACTCCTCAGTGGTAGCGATAAAATTCTCCATTACCCCACGTGACAGTCAACCCGATACACGGAAAAGAGCTTTTTTTGATTCTGGATCTGGGAAGACATTATATCATCAAGGGTTCTCAACTTTATATCTGACCTGCAGGTGCTCTTCAATTTAAATCACTGTGTATGTATGTATGTGTGTGTGTGTGTGTGTGTGTGAAATGTGCCTTCCTTTAAGTTCACATTCAGCCATTCATTGGCCAGACAAACTTCATGTACCCGCCCCCCCCCCCCATCTACCTCCTGACGTGACTTCAACTCGACTGTTTGGCTACAGCTTGGAATGGGGGGGGGGGGGAGTAGTTTGAGCTTCATGCCTTGAAACAAAAGTTTCATACCGTGTAGATGAAGCCTGATGGCTGCCTGGTCGTGCGGTTTGTGCGCTTGACTGTCGTTCGGATTTATCGATGGTCTCGGGTTCAAACCCTGCCCGTTCCCATCCCCCGTCGTCCTGCGGGAGGTTTGGACTAGGAAGTAAACTATCTTCAATGATTCTTCAACTCTGAAGGCACATCCGAAACATGTAAAACATTTTTTACAGTAGAATTGACACAAGGCAGATGTGTCATTACACTGGCTATTGGACACTAACCATTGGTTTGGCATTGGGAAGATATTAATGTATCTCTGTACCTTTTTTTTAACTTCTAGTTGGTAGCAAATCTAACAAGTCAGAACTCTGTATGGTAAGAACTCTGTATGGTAAGAACTCTGTATGGTCAGAACTCTGTATGGTAAGAATTCTGAACGGTAACAATTCCGACTGGTAACAGATTGGATTGGAGAAAACACTAACTAGTAATAACTGCGAACTGCAACAATTTAAACTGTAAGAACTTTAAACGGTAACAACTCTGTGAGGTAAACATAAACCTGACTGGTAACAACTCTGTGAGGTAAACATAAACCTGACTGGTAACAACTCTGTGAGGTAAACATAAACCTGACTGGTAACAACTCTGTGAGGTAAACATAAACCTGACTGGTAACAACTCTATCGGACAAGATTGACTGTAGAAAGCTCTGACTCATTACAAATTAAGATTTCATATTGTTGATTTGATTTAATACTTCCACTGTCTTATACTACTTCGCTAAATATGTCTGCTATTGAAATAGTAACTTATAAACGTTTAATGTTTAGAAATTTAACATAAATCCAGCCAGCATTTACTAATTACTTAGACTTGCTTACTTACTTACTTAAAATTAGGTCCTTTCGAGCCGTTCGTCGCATAGGGGGTCCACAGAGATCGGTCAATGGCGACTTCCACAGTCCTTCCCAGCTAGTGTACTCAGAGTTTATATCTTCAAAATAGCCAGAACGAAGCCAAATAGGAAGTGTTTGTTTTTTTATTGAGTTTCTTATTTAAACGATGTGACCAGACAATTTTAGAACCACTGATAGAGACATCAGGTGGATTGTGTGCTGACAAAGTGAGAAAATGTGACACTCGAGAAAGTGACATGACGCTAAGAAACAGAAGTAAGCTTTAACCCAGTAGTCTGTTGCAGGCGAGCGAGTGATCTACAACTTTTGAATGTTAACAACAAAGTTGAGAGACGTTTAGTGTGGGGGAGTATGCGAGTGCTTGTGTGTGTGTGTTTGATGAATGGGGCTGAAGAGGTAGCTAGAGCTAAGAGAGAGAGAGAGAGAAAGAGTTATGTGAGATAGAAAGACAAAAGAAGAAAGAAAGAGATTATATAGAGGAAAAGAGTGGAGCGATGAGAGAGAGAAAGAAAGAGAAAGGAGAGAGAGAAAGAGAAAGGAGAGAGAGAAAGGAGAGAGAGAAAGAGGACATAGAGAGGAAGCGGGAGGAAGTAGAAAAAGAGAAAGAAAACTGAGAGAGGCCAGAGCGAGGGTGAGAGAGGGAAAACGAGAGAAGACAGAGCACGAGAATAAAGAGGGAGAGAGGACATAGTGCAATATAGAGATACGGAGAAGCAAAGAAGGAGTGATCGAGAAAGAAAGAGAGAAATTGAAGCAAAGAGGGACTGGAGATGGGGGAATCAAACGATATACTTCACTGATAATATGTTGCTTCGCATTGGACAAACATGATGGACAGACATGATGGGCACACGTGAAGGACAGATATGATGGACAAACATGATGGACAAACATGATGGACAAACATGATGGACAAAC
Organism: Biomphalaria glabrata; assembly: GCF_947242115.1. Taxonomy (NCBI): domain Eukaryota; kingdom Metazoa; phylum Mollusca; class Gastropoda; family Planorbidae; genus Biomphalaria; species Biomphalaria glabrata. The sequence goes on along the minus strand of NC_074723.1, from coordinate 14,356,005 downwards.
ATGATGGACAAACATGATGGATAAACATGATGGACAAACATGATGGATAAACATGATGGACAAACATGATGGATAAACATGATGGACAAACATGATGGATAAACATGATGGACAAACATGATGGATAAACATGATGGACAAACATGATGGACAAAAAATGATGGACAAACGTGTATTTCACGTTCTAGAGAGAAAATACCTACAGGCACTTGTGATCTAAAAAAGACAAAACTAATCGATAAATAAGTAACCTACGCATGATGTATTGTGATATGTTTGATTACTTGTTAGTCTGTAGCTAGTTTTGCATGCTAAGTCAGCTAGTCACAGTTGTGGAAGCCATGAACAAAAGCATGCTAGATAAGAATAACAGTGCGTTAGTTGTCTTACTTTTTTTTTTCGCAAATTTAATTTTATATTCGAATTGTTGTCTTAAGTTACTTGCTACTAATCTTTTGTTTTACTATATAATTAAATATTCTCACTCACTTCATCACTTGTGAAGGCGGCGGTTTGTGGTGGGTGTAAGCTTACATCGAATCAATGCAGAGTCGGAACTGTTTTACACAAGAGAATAGAAACGATTATTTCTATTAGTCAAGGTCCTGATTCCCCCCGCAAGCTGTTTCTCTGGGAAGTTTCCACTAAAACTGGCTTGTTTGCCCTTCAGGCTCGCCTCCAGTGTCCCTCTGTTGCTTCCTCTCGATACTGCTCTGATTGCCTTGTTGACTCAGCCATTGTACCAAACGCGAGATGGCTTAACACAGCCTGGTGTCATTATTACTTCCACATATTTCTCTAGGTTAATAGTAACTTAATACACATTTTTTTTTTCTCATTGATACTTTTTCAACAAATAATTTTATACTTTTGAATGTGTTTTGGGGACCAAAAGTTTTATTTCGTTTTATGTTGCGCTTATCTACTAACTAAGATGTAAACAGTGACAACAATGTCATCCAATTATTAAGTTTTGCAACAATGTTACAGCAACAGTCGCTATAGTCTTTGTTACAGAATGAGCAGATACAAAAAATTAAGTTCATTATAACTTGTATAAATTATTCGATCCAATGTAGTGTTGATGGATGGATATGTGGATGGATGGATAGATTAGATGGATGGATGGATTAATGGATGAATGGATATATGTGACTATGGATGGATGTGTGGATGGATAGATGGATGGATGGATGGATAGATGAATGGATGGATGAATGGATAGATGTGATTATGGATGGATGTGTGGATGGATAGATGGATGGATGGATGTGATTTTGGATATGTGGATGGATGGATAGATGTGATTAAGGATGGATATGTGGATGGATGTATCATGGATTGATTCATTGGGGGGGGGGCGGAATGCTTCTATGTACTTGCGGACTAGAGGTATGTCGGAGACAACTATGAAAAGAGAATATGGATAATCGTTTAAGAGGGTCTCGGGGAGGCTTTGCCGACTCTTTTGCAGCTTTACGCCATTGTTGTAGGTTTTCTGCTAGTCTAGTTCACTCAGTCAGTTGGTGATGATACACATGCGCAATGGCCACATGTCACTCCCCCATTCTCCATATTTACATCCTGGAACCACTTGTTATGGAGCGTCGGTCTATGTACGGACTGACATTTTTTTTTTAAATTTTAATATGTTGTGATTAAATTGGAATTGTGTTTACCACGACACTGATATTGAAAACATGTAAATATATCTGTATAAATATATCTGTATAAATATATCTGTATAAATATATCTGTATAAAAATATCTGTATAAATATATCTGTATAAATAATGATTTTTTTTTGTTGCATGTTCTTAAAGAGAATTTCACGCTTTAATTAAAACTTGTGTGTCGCCTACAAGGTATGTTTGTGTCGTATAGCTATCTTTAGCTCTATATAAACACACGCCTACATAACAACACTTCAGTTGTTTTTTAATTGTAGACCAAACATTTATTTACATCACTACTACTAAGGTTTCAAAAACACCGCCTAAAAAAATGAAGAAAGGATATATTTACACCCAAGAAACGTAACCGTGAGAACATTTCCTGAGATTGTAATTAACTGATTAGAGTTATCTTTCTTTTTGAACATTGCTTATCGATTGGTAGACAGTCTCTACTCTACTAGACTCTAGTTAGAAACAAAAGACTTTTTTTTTGTATCATTCACAGATTGGGTAATTTACAAGAAATCAGGGGAGAGGGAGGGAGAGGGTAATGAGGTGGGTGGAGGTAGAGGATTGCGACAGAGTAGCTGGGGGCGAGTTGTTAGTGAGTGAGCATCTACGTTTTTCTGGCAGATTAATAATCAAAAGGTCACCCTGACATAATCGATATAGAGGGGCATTGGGAAAAGGAGGGAGCATTTATTTTTCTAGTTGTGACCAAACGATAGTTGAGAAGAAGATTAAGGTTAAAAAAAAAACAACAGTTTGATCTTTTCTTTGGAGACGTTGTTGTTGCAGTATATAGGTCAGTGATTTCCAGCTTCTATGGGTTACCTAGAGAGAGAGAGGGAGAGAGAGAGAGATAGAGAGAGAGAGAGACAGTGTCATTTATTAAAGGGGAATAACTTTAAACAAACTTTATGAACTTAACAAGCAAAATGCCTTACTGCTGTAGTTTTCTAAATACACATCAAACAAAATAAATAAATGCTGGTTTAATAATAGACTAAAGAAGCTTTGTAAACAGAAGGAAAACCTCTATAGAAAATTTAAAGAAACTAATGCAGAAAGAGTTTACAAAAAGTATATAAAAATTAAACACTTAACCCAAAAAGTAAGCAGACAGCTGCAGAGTGAATACATAAACAATGTAATATCTAAAGATAACAACAAAAACCTATGGTCATACATTAAGTCTAAGAAAATGGAAACAACAGGTGTAGCGCCATTAAAAGATGAACATAACATAATACATAATGATAATGAAACTAAAGCAAACATTCTAAACAAATACTTTGCATCAGCATTCTCAGCCCCAGGAGACAAAGACATATTACTGAATTTGAACCAAGTAGACAACATAGAAGATATAGTAGTACAAGAAAATGGAATTCAAAAACTATTAGCCAACACCAAACCAAATAAAGCTTCTGGACCTGATGGTATTCCAGCTAGATTACTCAAAGAACTAAGTAATGAGCTAGCCCCAGTGTTCAAAATACTCTTTCAGGCTTCACTTAACCAGGGCAGAGTACCAAAGGACTGGAAAGAAGCTAATGTCACCCCCCTATTTAAAAAAGGAGAAAAATCTGACCCAGGGAACTACAGACCAGTATCACTTACCAGCATCACATGTAAAATCCTAGAACACATAATATGTAGCAACATCATAAACCACTTAGACAAACATAATGTCCTCACATCATACCAACATGGCTTTAGGAAATATAGATCATGTGAAACACAACTAATAGGACTAATTGATGATTTTTCAAAAGGTTTAGATAATAGTGAACAAATAGATGCTATCTTACTAGATTTTTCTAAGGCTTTTGACAAAGTTCACCACCATAGTTTGCTTAAAAAATTAAAATATTTCGGCATTAATGGTCCACTGCATCAGTGGATTAAAGACTTTCTGATAGGGAGAGAACAAACTGTAATAATAAATGGCTCTAAATCAACACCGATAACAGTAAACTCAGGTGTACCTCAAGGTACAGTCTTGGGTCCACTACTATTTTTAATTTACATAAATGATTTACCAAATTGCATTAGTTCAGGAACAAAAGTCAGATTATTTGCAGACGATTGCATAATATATAGAACAATAAAAACAACACAAGACACAGATATTTTACAAAGAGAATTAGATGAATTACAGAAATGGGAATCAAATTGGAGCATGTCTTTCCACCCAGAAAAATGTCAGTTGTTAAGAGTAACAAAAAAACTAAAACAAATTAATTCCACTTATCTTATTCATGGCAAACCAGTATCACAGACTAAAAACGCAAAATACCTAGGTGTTATAATAAATGAAAAACTATCATGGAATCCACATATTGATGAAACTACAAAAAAATCAAACAAAGCATTAGGATTTATTAAAAGAAATTTCTATAAATCAAATAAGAACATAAAACTAAAATGTTACTTAACCTTGGTTAGGCCAATAATAGAATATGCATCCTCCGTTTGGGACCCCTCAACTCAAGAAAACATTAAGAAACTGGAACAGACACAAAATAGAGCAGTGAGATTCATAACAAACGAATATTCACATTTGACTAGAGTAACACCTTTAGTAAAATCACTAAATTTAGAAAGCCTTCAGGACAGAAGGCTCAAAAGTAAAGTAGCAATCATACATAAAACACTGAACCATAATCTTCAAATACAAAAACAAAATTTAATAAAATACTCTGAAAGACACAAAGATAAAGGCACATTCCTCGTCCCATATGCTAGGACAAATTTGTACAAATACTCCTTCTTCCCTAGTGCTATTAGAGCATGGAATGGGTTGCCTGAGCTAGCCAGGAAAACCAGTGACTTGGCAGAATTTAAGTCATTGGTTAATATGCATGACTAAATGCATGACGCGTAGGACGTAATCATCTTCTTTTTTGAAGTAACGTCTGTATTATATAAGATAAGAAGATAAGATAAGTTTTCTTATTTTTTAACTTATTTAATATTAGTTTAATGTGTAAGTTTAGTGTGTAAGTTTAGTTTACTATGACATAAAATAACTTTTGCACCTACTTCCATTTTGTTCACAACAAAAAAACAATGACACGACGCTGCCCGGGTGGAAATGCTTCTATGTACTTGTACACAAGCTTTTGTTAGGAAAAAAAAACTATAAATAACTATACACGCTCAGTACTGCAAGATTTAATTTCTTTTTCTATATAAAACAAAATAAATTAATTACCACTAATTATTTAACTAAGAGACGAGGTGGGTAAGATGTTAAGCACTAGGCTTCAGAACCTGGGGTCCTAGGTTCAAATCTCGGTGAAGACTGGGGGGAAAAAGGTGAATATGCCTCTATCAGACCCAGACCTCACTGTCTATGGTAGAAGATGATGTCAATGTCCTCTCTGGCCGACTGTTGACGAGGTACTGATGTGGCCAGCACAACGACTTTGTTTCCACAACGTATGTCAGGTGCACATTATATCTGGCTAGACTTTGGGGCGTCCTAAAAATCCCAAAATTTAAAACTATATGGAGAGCTCCCTGATTTGGAAACCACGGCGCAGTTCATCTCATGTATTGGTCTAGTCATCTGAACGCTCCAACATAATAATGAGAACGAAGAAGAAGAAAAATCCCTGTCTTCGCCGAGATTTGAATGTGAGACCCACTCGGCCACCATACCACGTGTCAGTTTTTTTTCCCCACATTATTTCCGTGACCACATTTGACACTAAAACTATCGTGAAGCATTTTCTAGGAAAGGGGTTCGTTTTGGGTGTAGCTCTTCTTAGCATTGATTTCGACATCAACAGTCATTCAACAAGTTGGTGCACTTTTCAGCAGGAAAACATAAAAGCAAAAAGAAAAACAAATCTTCTTAACAAAAAAAAAAATATGAAAAATGCATAAACATTTATTAAAATATAAATATATATATGTATATTTAAAAAAAAAAGATTTTGATAGATAAATACCTAGAATAATTGGTAATTTTAGATTTGCAGAATTTCCCATTGATTGTCTGCAGCAGAGAGAAGCGAAGCTGAACTAATCTATAATTGAAGGGCATGGACAACACACAGACATGGCAATAGAAGACTTGGAAAGAAAGGATGTAATTATGTTTTCCTTTTTCCCTGCGTCTGCTTTTGTATTGCGTAGTGGTTTATTTCCCCTCTCCATGTTTTCCATTGAAATGTTTTCCCTGTGAAGATCATTGTGGTCTTTATTAATGGAATCAAGTAGTGGTAGTGATAGTCAGTGGATAGACAGAAACTCTTCATTTGTATTTAGACAAAACAGACAGAAACTCTTCATTTGTATTTAGACAAAACAGACAAAAAAATGGATGGCTTCTTAGTCGTGTGGTATGCTTTCTGGACTCTTCTCGAGATTCACGATGGTCCAGGGTTCGAACCCTTCCCGCTGCCGTTCCATGAGACCTTGAACATGAGGATGTGGGATGCAATTATCTGAAGAAACATCCAAAATATATAAAACAAAAATGGTCGCCGTCAGGCTGAATACGGACCTTTTAAATGTTTACCGTTTTCGTGGGAGGGGTCTGAAACTATATGGACTCTACACTTTTTGAAGAAGGCATTTGAAAATGTCTCCGCTAACGTGATTCGACTTTCTCATGTTAGTAAGGTCGACATTCTCCTGACTATTATACATCCCAATGTTGACAACTTTTGTGTGACAAAAACTAAAAAAAGGTCCTTGACGCCCTACTTCCCACGCCTATAAACTGACCACGACCACGCCCATTATTCGGATGTCCTCACATAGAAGTATCATCTATTTAAGGGAGACGTCTCAACGAATACAGATGTTTATTCACGGGACATCATAAACACATAATAACAATGTCTGCCTTGAACATAAAAGTTCCCTTTCAGACCTTGTAGTCTATTGGGCAGTTGATGTAAAGTTCATCTGTTTCAAAGCTTCTTCATCAGCTCGAGATTTGAGAGGAATGACTTCATCTTCTTCTTCAATGTCAGCATTACTTCCTAGTCAAGTCTCTAACAGTGCGCACCTACTGCACTACTTGGATGGCGGTGTGCAGTGCAGGCTTATAGCAATAGAATGAACAATGTCTGCCTCCTTCTTTAGAATATTTTAGTTGATCTGCGATTTTTTTTCTACTAGAATGAATAATGTGCTAAGAAACCTTTATGGACTGTTTTTACTATAAGAAAAAGTTCTGAATCTGAGAAAGCAGAATAACGCTTGGCTGGCTCCCGATGCCCTTGCGCAATGTAAGGGAACCTGCTGCCCTTTCAATACTAACTCTAGAAATAATTGTAATAGTGTCTCCAGCAAGAGCCTTTTATAGTTCAACAATTAAAACACCTCTTCCAAACACTCTTTCCACAAAAAAAAGAGAGTAATAAACTGACTAGCCTTTATGAGCATTTAATGTGTACATTTCTAAACATATTGTAATTGAATAAAACTAGAAAATTGAGTTAATTATTGTCTTTAAAATTCTTTTCATTTTCATTAGCAATCTCAAACCCCAAAATTAGAACTTTCAACGCTTCCCGAGGTTCCCAGCTAGCTATGAGGGGCGCTAACAAAACCCTTCTCTTTTTAGGGGGCGCCACCAACAAACGTTTGAGAAACACTGATTAATTGGATTAATATCCTTGAAGTCTATTTTGAAATGTTCATAATTACTGAACAAAGGGAAGTTACTGTAATTTCTAGCTGTAACAAGAAATGCCTGTAATGAAGCCAAGGGTGCATTGGGAAAGGGATGTAATAACCGTAATTATAATTAAGAAAATTGCAGTCATTTTTGTTGTTGTTCTTTTTAAACTGGGATTGTCTCAATGTTTCTGATTCTGTAAATGTCAAATATGATTTTGGATTTTGATTTAATTTCCTTTGATATGAAAAAAAAATTAGCTCTTAACTTTTCTACAAATCGCTCTCTGCCTGTCTGTCTGTCTGTCTGTCTCTCTCTCTCTCTGTCACTCTGTCTCTCTACTCTCTGGCTATCTGTCTGTCTGTCTCTCTCTCTCTCTCTGTCACTCTGTCTCTCTACTCTCTGGCTGTCTGTCTGTCTGTCTCTCGCTCTGTACATATAATTATATTTAGTAAAGCTAAAGACCTTTTGATTGGGACTACCTAGAGGATATAGTGCCACACTTACGCTGGGCAGTATAGGAGCGGAGAGGTGGTCTCCGTATCAGAGGTGCCCTTCAGAAACGCTTTAATGATCAGATTAGGCGCCACCTTTCTTAACTGACGTAGAAGAGAGCAGCTTCCGAACGAAACATTCAGAGATCACTTAGAAAGTCCACGAGATACAAGTATGAGACCAACAAAAAATCTTACACCAAGGACAGAAATATCACCTAAATCGACCAACAGCGTTAAGTAACGTTAATGTCTGCGCTGGGTTTGGCAAAATATGTAGGTGGCAACTGGGACTGCTCTCTCATTTGCTCTAATCTCCATAGACGCAGAGTTTATGTTAAAAACTTTTGGGACGTTCTGGAGGTGTTTAAAATCTCTTCCATTGTCCAGATTTTTGAGTTCCTTTTCTCTTTTCGGATGTCCGTAATAAGGCCCTTTTGAAACGTCCGTAATAGGGCCTTTTTGAGACGTTCGTAATAAGGCCCTTTTGAGATGCGGAAATCATTCATTCTGCAGACGTGATGTCTACCGCAGTTGAGACCGCATCTGGTTTGTGTATATGCTTTGCAGGCCCGATTTTTGGCGGACATCTGTATCAGGTATCTTATCTTGACACTCTGTGTTCGGGATTCCTCTGAGACACGTCTTGTGGTAATAGTTCACATTATGTAAACTTGTGTGATGGTTTCATTCAGTACAAAACTAAGTCAAAGGAGAACTAGTTACAGCTATATTGTTTCATGTGAGCCAGTGGAGTAGAGAGTAAATGTAGATTTTAGTGACTCTTCTGGTTGTTTACATTCCCACTGACCCGCCCATGCTTTCATCTATTTGATCTATCTAGAGTCTAGACTTGACGTCTCCAGGACTTCCTTCTTCCATGCACTTTTGTAAGACTAATAAATCTATTTTCGTCATTAGTTCAATCTATTCTATCTAATTGACTGCTAAAGCAAGAGGAGAAAAAAAAAGAGAAAGCTTCTCTTCTGGGAGGCCGAAGGTAAATAAATCCATGTTCTTACAGAGACATCGACGTTGTGTTAAAGTACATTTCTTGTTGCAAGTAGGCTGTGAATTGACCATTGTTCTAATTATAGCCATTGACCATTATATTCTGTTTCACCTAACACATTGACCATGATATTCTGTTTCACATAACACATTGGCCATGATATTCTGTTTCACTTAACACATTGACCATGATATTCTGTTTCACATAACACATTGGCCATGATATTCTGTTTCACATAACACATTGGCCATGATATTCTGTTTCACATAACACATTGACCATGATATTCTGTTTCACATAACACATTGACCATGATATTCTGTTTCACTTAAAACATTTACCATGACATTCTGTTTCACTTAAAGTTTTTAATTGAACAAGCCTATTAAATAACAAAAACCATTATGACATAAACTTAATTAACAACATTGGGAAAGAATTAATTTACCTTTTTTTAATTCATTCTAGATGAATATAAATAAATTAATCTTAAAAACTAATCCGTCATGTGTCCTGTTTTGTACTTGCCTTGCCATAAACGACAACTCTTTATAATCGTCCCTTTAGTGTGTTTCGTTATGTCCCCTGACTAAAAACAAAAAAGATTTAAAACATTGTTGTTGGCATCCTATGCTAATTTTTGTTTTATTAGCATAGTTGGAATACTTAAGACAAATACACCTGGCCATGCGATGCACCAGAAGTTTTGATATTTTTGTTCTTTGAAGTTTTATTTACTACAGAGGGCATGTCATATTGATAACTGTTTTGTTTGGACAAATGCTCCTATTCACCATGTCTTGACACAGTATTTAGCTCTTGGTCTTCCTAACCTGACATTAACAGGTGAAAGTTATGGAGGTTGGTCGTTGTGCTGGCCACATAATTACATCAACTGTCTTGGACTGCAGGGTCTAAAAAGGAAACCTAGTCCCATTAGAAACCTGGCCCCATTAACAGCTAATGATGTTTTAACTGAGCTCCAGCACATCGCCATTGACGTTATAACATTTAATGCTATGAAATCAAATCTATTGACTTTAAACTCTCGAGGGAGTCTCGCCATCTTTAACTCATCCAACTTGCTGCCGAATGTTTCAACGCAGTTTTTCAAGGGCTGAATAGACTGACTGGCTGGCTGGCTGGCTGACTGGCTGGCTGGCTGATTCCTGGCAATTAACTTACTGAGACATTCAAGAAAAATGTTTCTATTACTTTTTTTATTTCAAATATCTGTTTTTGTGTAGGGCTATTCTAGTCTGAAGTCATTCAAAGCGACATCCCATGTTAGTTGACCTAGTTCTAATGGAATGGAATGTATGAATGTAGATTCATTTGATAGTTACTAGTAGCCTGTATGGTCAATTTAATTTTGTTTTTAAACTCAAAAGTCTGGAAATGCTATTCTGGGCTTCTTATAGACATAGAGTTTAAAAGCTGTTTCCCCTTAGTAAAGTTAGGGAGTGGATGCCTGTTACAGAAATTCGCCATTGGAGTCTGTTTCGGGTAATTCCCTTCATCTGGAATCATGTCCATCCTGCCGTCTTTGTCTCTTGGTCTACCAATCTTCTCCATGTTTGCTTTGGTCTTCCGGCCCTTCTCTTCCCCTGTGGGTCCCAGTCTAGGGCCTGTTTAGCAATTGCTTTCTGTTGTTGTTTTTAGCAATGTAGGCCCAACCCACCCCCAGTTACGTTTTTGTAATTTCTTGTTTTATCGGGTGTCTGTACAACTTGTACTACAAAAAGTCAAATGTGCCTAACAGAGAAACTTTAACCCCAAACACACAGTGTAAATAAATAAATAAAAACAGAGGATTGAATCTTTACCCAATTTGACAAAACATATTTTAGACAATATGAAAAAAAATCGATTACAATCAACAGACTTTAAGCCAGCCATAAAATATGAAGCAACGCAGCAATGAAAAAATAAATCACAGTGAATGACTCCGTGTTAACTTTTAATAATTACATTCGCACACTTCATTCTTTCAGTCCATCGCTTCAAATCATTGTTTTGTTTTGTTTCTTTAGTTTGTCTTTTGTTTTTAACGTGATAGTTTTACTGCCAACTCTCTAATACATGAACACGCACACACGCGCGCGAAATTTTATTTTTTTCCTCCTGAAAGTATCCTGCTATCATTCTCGAGATCGAAGTTTGTCATTCGGATAAATCCTTCAAGTTGACATCAAGAAGCTGGTCTAGAAGATTGTGGAAGTGTAGGAGCTCTCCAGCAGATGAGAAGCACAACAAAAAAAAAACTGTGCAAGTTGCCGATGTTGACAGACTCAAAATGGGAGAGTTGTTATTTTTTTCGACAAACTCTGTTGTCATCAGTTGTTTAAAGTTGTTTAAAGTTGTTTAAAGTTGTTTCTACTAGTAATGGGTAGGGCGGAAAGATTACAATGTTTTATGATGGTGATGGTGCTGATAGCGATGTCACTGATGGTGATGGTGCTGATAGCGATGTCACTGATGGTGATGGTGCTGATAGCGATGTCACTGATGGTGATGGTGCTGATAGCGATGTCACTGATGGTGATGGTGCTGATAGCGATGTCACTGATGGCGATGGTGCTGATAGCGATGTCACTGATGGTGATGTTGCTGATAGTGATGTCACTGATGGTGATGTTGCTGAAAGCGATGTCACTGATGGTGATGGTGCTGATAGCGATGTCACTGATGGCGATGGTGCTGATAGCGATGTCACTGATGGTGATGTTGCTGATAGTGATGTCACTGATGGTGATGTTGCTGAAAGTGATGTCACTGATGATGATGGTGCTGATAGCGATGTCACTGATGGTGATGGTGCTGATAGGGATGTCACTGATGGTGATGTTGCTGAAAGCGATGTCACTGATGGTGATGGTGCTGATAGTGATGTCACTGATGGTGATGTTGCTGATAGCGATGTCACTGATGGTGATGTTGCTGATAGCGATGTCACTGATGATGATGTTGCTGATAGCGATGTCACTGATGGTGATGTTGCTGATAGCGATGTCACTGATGGTGATGTTGCTGATAGCGATGTCACTGATGGTGATGGTGCTGATAGCGATGTCACTGATGGTGATGGTGCTGATAGCGATGTCACTGATGGTGATGGTGCTGATAGCGATGTCACTGATGATGATGGTGCTGATAGCGATGTCACTGATGGTGATGGTGCTGATAGCGATGTCACTGATGGCGATGGTGCTGATAGCGATGTCACTGATGGTGATGTTGCTGATAGTGATGTCACTGATGGTGCTGATAGCGATGTCACTGATGGTGATGTTGCTCATAGCGATGTCACTGATGGTGATGGTGCTGATAGCGATGTCACTGATGATGATGTTGCTGATAGCGATGTCACTGATGATGATGTTGCTGATAGCGATGTCACTGATGATGATGTTGCTGATAGCGATGTCACTGATGATGATGTTGCTGATAGCGATGTCACTGATGATGATGTTGCTGATAGCGATGTCACTGATGGTGATGGTGCTGATAGCGATGTCACTGATGATGATGTTGCTGATAGCGATGTCACTGATGATGATGTTGCTGATAGCGATGTCACTGATGGTGATGTTGCTGATAGCGATGTCACTGATGGTGATGTTGCTGATAGCGATGTCACTGATGGTGATTGTGCTGATAGCGATGTCACTGTCGGTGATGGTGCTGATAGCGATGTCACTGATGATGATGTTGCTGATAGCGATGTCACTGATGGTGATGGTGCTGATAGCGATGTCACTGATGGTGATGGTGCTGATAGCGATGTCACTGATGATGATGGTGCTGATAGCGATGTCACTGATGGTGATGGTGCTGATAGCGATGTCACTGATGGTGATGGTGCTGATAGCGATGTCACTGATGGTGATGGTGCTGATAGCGATGTCACTGATGGTGATGGTGCTGATAGCGATGTCACTGATGATGATGTTGCTGATAGCGATGTCACTGATGGTGATGGTGCTGATAGCGATGTCACTGATGGTGATGGTGCTGATAGCGATGTCACTGATGATGATGTTGCTGATAGCGATGTCACTGATGATGATGTTGCTGATAGCGATGTCACTGATGGTGATGGTGCTGATAGCGATGTCACTGATGGTGATAGTGCTGATAGCGATGTCACTGATGGTGATGGTGCTGATAGCGATGTCACTGATGGAGATGGTGCTGATAGCGATGTCACTGATGGTGATGGTGCTGATAAGCGATGTCACTGATGGTGATGGTGCTGATAGCGATGTCACTGATGGTGATGGTGCTGATAGCGATGTCACTGATGGTGATGGTGCTGATAGCGATGTCACTGATGGTGATGGTGCTGATAGTGATGTCACTGATGGTGATGGTGCTGATAGTGTTGAATGAAACATTGAATGATAATCAGTAATTAGAAAAGTGTCTTTGATACTTGAGGAATGCGATAATACTGTAGCAAATTATTGATACTTGGAACACATGTTGATGCTTCTAACACATGTTGATACTTGGAATACATGTTGATACTAGGAACACGTGTTGATACTTGGAACACGTGTTGTTACTTGGAACACATGTTGATACTAGGAACACGTGTTGATACTTTGAGCATGTGTTTAAGCCTGGAGCAAGTGTCGATACTTCGAGGAAGTGGGACATACTCGTACAACTGGGTGGATGGGTTTATTTATATTTTATTATTATAATTATGTTTGTTATTATGTTAGAAACGAACGAGTATTCATTCTCTGGCGCTGCCAGGGTCGAGTTTCGTTAAAAAAAAAATTCATCGTAGTCCCTTTATCAGTTTCCACTGATGTGGCAGGTCTGCAGCAGTACCACCCTCTGACAGGCAACGAGAATCGTCTTAGGAATGTTAAGTGCCTTGAAGTCATTGAGGTCATTTGTCATTCTTCCTTCGGTTAATATAACAATTGTATATATTGCTATTTTAGATACGCTTAATCTCCAAGCCTAGATTTCCATGTTTTCTTTGTTTTTCCATTTTTCTTACAATTATGGGACAGTGGTACGGCGATGTCACTAATGGTAGCGGTTTTTTTTTCTTATTTATCAATGAACAGAAGATCCGGGCGATTAAAATCTACCATTTTGTCGGTTATTATTATTATTATTAAAAACAAAAATATTTTCCACCTACAGTAAAGATCTTTAATTCTGAAACACATTTTGTAAATGATCTCTGTTGTTTACATTCAACATGACAAATGTGTGTCTGCATGTCATCCGGTGTTCTTTAATGAAGCAATTCTTATAAATATCCTAATCTATTAGCTTTCAAACTGGCTAATGAACCATTGTCAAACAAACAAACGCTAAAGTCTTAGATCAAACAATTTGAAATTATTTTGATCTCCTGCCGAAGAGTTCAATTCTATCAGAGAATAATTCAAGATGGCATTGTCTTTCAATTCGTTTTTCTTTTGTTGTTTAGTTTCCGAGACACTAATTTGAAATTTAATAAAATAATAAGTTATTATTATCGGTTATTATCTGACGACAAAAAATACGCCTATTTCAAAAGTAACTAGTTCATTTTTGATGCTTTTTTTTCTTAATAATATTTTTTTTATTTGTTTTCTTTGTTTGCTGATGACATTTTTTATTTGAAATTAAATAGCATTTCTTTTTTTTTTTTTTCTTTTTAGGATATTTGATTAGAAAGTCATCTTTCAGTCACTGGAGTTGATCAGTTAAGGTAATTGATGTATTAAGGCATTGGTTCTCAACCTGTGGGTTGCGTTTCACTTTGAGGTCGATATGTCAGGCTTCGCTAAAGATTATCGAAAATATGGATTTTTTAGTTCAATTCTAACATGTACAACTTGACATATAAAATGTTTTTTTATTGGAATGTATTGTTTGTATTGTGAGATGTTGCAGACAAGTGAATCAGAATTGATTTCAAACATTTGAATTGTCGCAGCAGAAATAGTTGTAACACTGTAAGTTAATGGGCATCAATTCATAACGTATCGTTACGCCTGGTCGTATTTTTAGCGGCCTCCGAAAGGGGAAAAGACGTCATTAGTTTTGTGTTGAATGTCCGTTCATCCGTTCGTCCTGTTTAGATGTCGTAAACTAGAAAAGGTTGTGAAATCCGACATCATAATATTTTAGACCATTCAAAGTTCTTATGCAACGGCTGCTTTTTTCTTTTCTGAAAGCGAAAAATCTCATTTTTAAAATCATTTATGCAATCAATTATTATACAGTTTTTTCATGAAAATATACCATTTTTACAACTATTCACTAATAATAGTAACAAACACGGCAGGTTTTATAGCAAGGATATACATATCTACCTTTTTTTTTTAGACACATTTATGCAAATGGTATTAAATTTTCGGTCAAATTTTTTTTACCAACAACTGTTTGCTAACGTTAGTTCTGTGACAGTTCTGTCATACTAACTACTACAATTACAAAAAAAATATTTCCTTTTGTTTAAGAGAAGAAATCTATTTACTATGCATATAAGTGTAACATAATTTAAAACAACAATTAATAAGTAGTTTTTCATATTATCGCGTGGACTGTATTGCAGGATTGTGGCTCCGTAACACTAAACTAAAGGAATTTTTTTTTTATGGATTTTTTTTTTTAGACTTTGAATAAGAGATTGACCCTTTACAAAACAATTAGATCAATTAAATTAAATTAAACTTATTATAACACATCAGTTAGGCCAGGTTCACATCTAGCTTCACATTCACTTTCACATATCCCATGGTCTGCTAGACCGTTGGGGCACCACACAGGATCTGTCAACCTTCTTTCTCCATTCTTCTCTGTCATTTGCCGTGATAGAATTTCATTCTGATATTCTTTCTGAAAATATTGAAACCTACCTTTTTACCTGCCTGTGTGGACCACTTCGGGGGCTGATTTTGAGGTTGTGTTTACACACAAACTGTCTTTGTTTAAAGCTCTGGACTGTCGTCCCTAAGGTCAAGAGTCAGTATTAATATTAAGGTCTTTTTTATAATAGGATACCTAAGTTTTTGTTTTAACATAAGTTGTCGATCAGCTTTCCACATCTACATTAGCGAAATCACAGTTACTTATACTAATGAATGAATGTAAGTTTTCTTTTTGGGGGTCACTGCGTAGTAAGGAATGGTGAAAAGGGGTCGCCGAGCGAAAAAAAGGTTGAGAACCGCTGTACTAGGGCGACGTTAATGTTTTGTTGCTCAACTATGTTTGATAGACGTCTGTTTGGTCGAGTAGTATGTGCTCTATATTGTCATCATGATGATCTTGAGTTTAAACCCTGTCCGTCAAACAAACAAACAAACACAAGTTTGTTGTATGATACTGTAACAAACAGCACACAAGTTTGTTGTATGATACTGTAATGACTATCTCTCTATCTCTGCTCTATAGAAGTACATCACAACATTACCAGCTCAGAGATCTTAACGATTCAAGGCTCCTGATAATGTAACTCTTTGATGTCTAATAAATCACTGCCAATACTGTACATTTGGCAACACTTAGCATTGACTGTACAAATGCTTCCTTCACCGTAGATAACCGTACTGACGTAGTAACTCTACTGGCCTCTCCGCCTCTACTCGATTCTCTATCCGGACCGACTTTACACTGGACTCACTTTACCGGACTACATCTTGAATCGTGACCTCCTCGATCGTGACCCATAACGGTGTTAGGTCACTTGACTCTGACACCTCACTTTATATAATGTCCTGAAGACCTTATTGAAATCGATAGAACCAATCGGTCGCTTCCAGATGATCACATGACCATATCGTGACGAGAACGACCTAGTAGTGTTCACAACACAGATCTTTCCTGAAAGCGTCCCTTCATCGCCACTCGTCATTCGTCGCCTCGCGCCGGCCTGTGTTACTTGTGTGCATTGATTACACTCACGATTAACCCTATCCGCGTCGCCACCACAGTTATAAAATACATTTAAATTTTTTAAACTTTAGAAATTAAACAATCAGATAATTAATTACTTTATCATTAACTTTTTTTTTCATACCGACAAGGGAAATTAATTATTCAGTATTCAGAGATATAGCAAAATATTTTTTTGTTGGCAAGGATCATTGACTGTTTATTTTGTCTCAATATTTTAAAATCCCCCCACATCGTCCTCCTTTCTCTTTTTTATTGACGTTCCATTATAACCCCACCAAACCTCTTTATACCGCTTTCTCTTCTTTGTTAATTATATTTTATTGCTTAAAGAATTAAGCTGGATATAAAAAAAAAATTAGAGATGCTGCAGTAATTTTATTACTGTGACTAACATTTAGTGTGAGAATCCCCAGGTTTAATCCCACCTTGTCGATTCAATTTGAAAGTTTGAAATGTACATGTGTGTGTGTGTGTGTGTTTTTATCAGTACGTACACACAGAGCTAGTCAAAGGCGGATAATGTAGTAGAAACTCTATTGCATGGACTATGTTTCTTTCTTAGTAGAATAAAAAAATATTCTATTTTTAGAACCGAACAATCATCTTGCGCCAGATCGGTGAAGGTCATTTTACACTTTGAAGGACACACACACACACAATGATTACAGCTTCATCGAATTGTACAAACCAAGTCCTTAATTGCATTCTGCACATTTTATTTTCACGTCATTCTTGTCAACAAGGTTCAATAACTCTCTGTACCCTGTTGTAAAAACCAATTAACCCCCGTAAATGTAAATCAAAGTTATTGATTTCGTATTTAGAAAACCTAAAGAAAAATTCACCGCAGAGTGCTTTCAACATAGATTATGCCGCTTGACTAAAGCATGCTTATGGCCCTTGACTGACTATAGATAGTTTATGTCCCTTGACTGTTTTAGGTAGTTTATGTCCCTTGACCAGCGGAAATGGTGGAGAGTAGAAAATTACAAGGCGATCAACCTCTGACAGACTCACGGATGAGTTACAATTCTCACCATCTGCTAAATTAGCCTTTTTATTTTTTTTTTTATTGGTGATGATGATGGTGGTCGGGGTTAGGTTGGATACTTTTTATTTATTTGTACTTTTGAAATGTATGCACTTTCGACTGTCGACAAGATTTGCAGGGTTTAAATCTTATTCTGCCGTATAATATATATTTTATAAAAAGTTGAAAAAAATACATTTGTAACATATAAGCTAATACCATTTGTGTTAAAAATGTTAATATTAGCCGCCAGTGTTATGTTATCTTTTATATTTATCTACAATTTAAATCTGTCTGTCTCTCTCTCTCTCTTTCTCTCTTTCTCTTTCTCTCTCTCTCTTTCTCTTTCTCTCTTTTCTCTCTCTTTTTCTCTCTCGCTCTCTCACTCTTTCTCTCTTTCTCTGAATCACTCCTTTGCGTGTTTTCTTTCATGCAATGTCTCCTACTTTCGCATTAACTTACTCTCTGTTACACTTATTATCTACCTCTCTCTCTTTCTCTCTCGCTCTCTCTCTATCTCTCTCTCTCTCTGACTCTTACACTCGCACTATGTAACAAACTCACGCACATAAATTTTCCAAGCTCTCTTTACCCCCTTCCTCCCCCCCCCCCCCCCCCACAAATCACAAATTCTCTCTCTCTTACTTAACCTCTTCAATAAAAATTCCTTCATGTTTACAACTCAACTCGTCAAACCAAAAACCAATTGTTGTAGTCTCTATTCCATCTTTCAATACTGCTTTGGATATTATCATTTTATTCTTTGCTACTCGGACGTCTTCACTATCTCTAATACTCAATGTTGTTATTGTTTTGATTTGCTTCCAACAAACGAGGCCCGAGCACATTTTCCAACTATTATACGTCTAAACAATAAAATCTAAGAACTTTGATTTGTAAAAGTGTGTCCACTGTTCCAGAACAATCGAAGTCTCAGCGCCAATAAAACAAATATGTTTGTTCTCGACTTCTATGTATTGTCTACTGTAGAGGCTAAACGAATGATTTTATTTACCTAAAATCTGGAAAAAAAAAAAGTCATGTTTTTTAACACAGCTTATATTAACTCACTCCGTCTGTCTGGTACAAATTGTGTACACGTTATTTCTCCCACTTCCTATTCTCGATCAAGTTTAAACTTTTCATGATTATTCATCTATCGAAAAATTAACAAATTATTTAATCAATAAGTGGTAATTAATTAATTGCGTTTTATATAGGGAAAGCTTGCAGTATCAAGGCTGTGACTTTTGCTTCTTTTTTTTTTCTCGCTTTCCTGATTGATGTCATATGATTGATCTGGCTTGAAAGCCTAGAATAAGAAAATGGAATATAAAGTGTAATCTACATATTTAATAAAAGCAAACATATTTCTTTATAAATGTGCATAACTTGACCAGGCTTACTATGGGCCAATGTTATTGCTACGCCAGTGTAGAACAAAAGTTTTGTATCTAACTAAAAAGATCTATTTGGTTTTCATGTCTAAATGTTTCCTACGAGACAGCTGTCAAACGTAGAACGAGTCTAAGTTATGTCCTGCTTGCGTCTGAGTTCGGTCCTGTTTTTGGAGAGGGGAGAGCCAGGAGTTTTATGAGTACTTCTGGAGAGAACCGTGGACGTTCCTCCGTGGGAAGAAGGTCATCTCATATGGCCTTTAATTTTTGAGAGAGATAATTACAGCCGTAAAACCGAACGTTGTTGTAGATGGAGAGAGAGAGAGAGAGAGAAAGAGAGAGAGAGAGAGAGAGAGAAGTTTAGAAGAAAGAGTTTAGAGAGAAAATGGCAGTGATCATAGTCGTGGCCCCAGTACAAAGTTGGCATTTAGAAAGTCGGACGATTGATCGTCACTTATCAAGTCAAATAGTAAATTGTTGTCTCTGCCTCTCTAG
This sequence comes from Biomphalaria glabrata, assembly GCF_947242115.1. Classification (NCBI taxonomy): domain Eukaryota; kingdom Metazoa; phylum Mollusca; class Gastropoda; family Planorbidae; genus Biomphalaria; species Biomphalaria glabrata. Next base: position 14,336,343 of record NC_074723.1, on the reverse strand, counting down.
TGACTAGTTATGAGTTCTTCTTGGAGTGTGTGTGTATGTGTGTGTTGTGTAAGTGTTTTGTGTGTATTTTGTGTGTGTTTTGTGTGTGTGTTTGTTTGTATGTGTTGTGTGTGTGTGTTTTGTGTGTTTTTGTGTGTGTGTATGTTTAAACAATGTTTATTTTTATCATAACACACCATCTAATATATATAATTGATTGTAAGGAGTACGTATGTATGTATGTATCACTGTATGACTGTATGTATGTATGTATGTATATATGTATGTATGTACGCATTTATGCATGTATGTATGTATGTAATAATAATAATAATAATAATCTTTATTATCCATAAGGAAATTTGTTTTACAATTGTACATTACAAAAAAAACAGTACATGATTAGAGCAAACATTTGTACATTAGCACCCAAGATATACGTTCATAGCCCAGTTTTTCTTTAACATTACATGCGACATTTACAACAGTAAGTTACATTTGGTTCAACGATTTAATTGACAAAGGAACAAATGAATTTTGTATCTATTTGTTTTTGTAATCGGTCTTTTTATATCTTCTTTGTGATGGTAACATGTTAAAATCATGAAGACGAGGGTGATGTATGTATGTATGTTCCGCATTGAAATCTAACTTGGCGCAAATTTCCTTAGATACTAGCGGTGAATATAAGATATGTAAAGTAGCCCAGCCCTACCACAAGCTGAAGGCCCTAAAAAAATGTCTAAATTTGTCTCTATTGAAGAAAGAAACTCGTTAACAAACAGAAAGATGCGGATGAAAATTTCTTCAAAACATTTTTTTTGTGAACTACACAATATTTTCGTCCTTCATTTCAAATATTTTCTTTTTTTTTTTGTTTACCTTCATTTTAGAAACATCTACAGCCTAAGCTAAAATCAGATCACGTGGTCAGCGATATTTTTGTGTCTCTGGCATATTCTATCATCAATTAAAGTCTATAGATACCTTTCTACATAGGCCTTTACATGTTGTTGTTTTTTCAATCTTGTCTCTCCCCCCCCCCAAAAAAAAAAAAGAGTAAATCTAATCTATCTAATCATTCCTCTCACTCAGCACTGCCGCTGGCGGTTCTCTGCATCTAAAGAAACAATTTTTAACAAGATTTCTTATAGACAAATCTTTTTTTTTTAAACCTTTTTGTGTATGCCTTGGACGAACTTAAGAAATAATGATAGATATTCTCATGTTTTCGACAGAATGAGGCTAATAGTAATTCTCGTGTAAAGCTCGGTATACTTTTACATCCATATCTCTCAGTACTGTAAGACGGAGGGACGGACGGACGGACGGACAGACAGACAGACCGACAGGCAGACAGATAGATAGATAGATAGATAGATAGATAGATAGATAGATAGATAGATAGATAGATAGATAGATAATTGATACAGGCTGTCAAGGCAAGCTTATTTCTGGTCTTTCTGAGGAAAGGGTGTGGGGGACAAATCTCTCCTTTAAGCTCACATATTTTTATTAAGCAATGAACTGAACCTAAAGAACTACAAGACACCTTACGTTCCCCTGTTCATCATTCAGTAACGAACTCTTCAATGATGCGTCGTTAATTTAACTGGAACGAAAACAAGCAAACAATGATGGAGTTTAATTGTGAGAACACAAAAGTACAGAGACACAAAGACATACAACAGAAACAACATACAACAGAAACAACATACAACAGAAACAACATACAACATAAATAACAATAGAAAGTTGAATCACATGGTCTGCTGTAGAAACGGTACGATAGCACGGTACTCCAAGGCCCTAGTTCAAGAATAGGATAGTTGAGCCCCTCCATTAGGTTGTATGTAATAAACTAGCAAAGTAGAAAATAATTTTTATAAAAAAGCTTATCTATGGGAAAGAACCGCAAAGTATCTCAATACTGCATGAATTAGCTCCCCTTTTTCTATATAAAACGAAATTAATTGACTACCACTAATTGATTAATTAATTTGCTAATTTGTTTATTTTTTTCAATTGATACATGTATTGTCATCGACTTAGAATAATTATGCGAAATTTCAACTTTATTCGAGATTGGGAAGTGGGAGAAACAACGTGTACGAAGTGTAACAAGGGGAATAACTCCACATATACAAACGCATCTGTCAATAAGTAACATTTATTTCCCTTGTTCAATACCAAACAGAATAGTTAAGTACCAATAATGAATTTTTTAGTTGGTTAATTTTTTTATTGATTCTTCATTTGTTAGGTACAACAAATCATTAGTAAAGTTTCAACTCCATCAGAGGCTTGCTGGCTTCTCAAACCAACATGGTAACACTCTGCTAGTGGAGAGCTTATGAACATGAACAATGTATTGTAATCTATTGTTTGTACAGTCTCAAACCTATTTTTCAGGCTTCTGTTCACTCGGATCGACCTATAAAAGGGGACTAATTCAGCTTATACCACCACTTCAGTCAATTACAATTTCTTTCCCTTGTTCGAGATACCAAACAAATAATTCGTTGATTTTTAAATTATTTCTTGATTCTTGTATTGTTAGAAATAAAAGAAATAATTTAGCAAAATTTCAGTTTGATCCGAGACTAAGGTTCGGAGAAATAACTTGTACAAACATTTGACCAGATAGACAGACAGACAGACAGACAGAGTAAGATTATATAAGCTTTGTAAAAAGGAATTGTGTCTTGAATATTTCAAGGAACTTTCAGAATTTCAATCTGATGACCTAATTTACGTGTTTAGATAATGATATCACAAAATGTCCCCGTTACGAAACATAGTCATTGAATTCCTCAAGCATACATCATCAAATAATTAAATGCAGAAATTAAACTTACAGTATTATTTAACTCCAATAATAAATTAACAAACGTAGACTTAACAAGAAGCTTGACATTTTTTTTAAGTGACCCCACTTATTGGTTTCCTTTGTAATTATCTCACTATTAAATTAGTTTATTAGCTTCTCCGTAGACTGGAAAGAAAGAGAACCTTTTGCTTAAAAGATCCCTGCTTATTTTAGCTCGCATGACTATTTTAGTTCTTTTGGAATCTTACTGTTGTTTCGAGAAATGTGAAAATTGTGCGTTTATTGTTTATACAAATAAAACAACATTGACACGTACACCACGTGACGGTGTGTGACTCTGTGCTGTGTGGATGTATATTACTCTTTGCTGTTTGCATTGCTTTTAAGTATAATTCTATTCAATTTAGCATGTTTACATTATTTCACAAACTTATAAAGCGCATGTTAGAGACTTAGAGTGCAACTAGTAAATTAAACTAAAACGTTGACAGCTTCTGAAACATATATAAACTTCTTAAAAGATCATCCAAATAAGGAAACGCGACACCTTGTATGTTTTTCCACGTTTTTCGTCGTAACAGCCTCATCCATGGTAAGTTGAACACCGTGGTGGACCCCCAACAATCTGCTTCATTTAGCATTGTATCAAGCTGACCAATCTCTTCATCAAGGGTCGAACAAATACGTTTACAAAACATTTACTTGTTTTACAAGCGTGGGTGTTTAACAACAACAAAAATAACGGCCCACATCAATTGTTTCCATTAGAGATGTTTTTTAAAAAAAGTTAATATTTCGTTGTATTGTTGTTTTTTTATTAGTGGATAGGAAACTTTATTTTTCATCTAGTATTAAACACAACATCACAGAGTTTAAATTTTTTTACAGAGCTTATATCAACTCAATTTCTGTCTGTTTGGTAAAAAGTTTGTACAAGTGATAGGATCATAGCGTACTGAGAAAGTTAAAAGCATGTAATTGCACTAAACAAAAGAAATTGACATATGTTTCTAATCGCACAAATCTATTATTCCATGATTAGTCTAGATCTATTACAAATTTTATTACATGACAGATCCAAATACAAAAACTCTTGAAATAAGCTTGTATTTAAAAAGTATGTTTTTATATTTTTATTGTTGTTGTACTTTGGTGACGTATATAGATCTAATTGCTGTATTTTGGTGACGTATTTATGGGTCATAGTTTTAAAACAATCATTTCTGGTGGCTAATTGTGGACTTTCCCCGCTGTTCTTATCCCAGTTATCTCATTTCACGCATGGTTAATTTCTTACCTTTTGTTGAGGCCCCAGGTTTCAGTGTTCATGTATGGACATAAGACAATGAAGTCATTACGAACCCTTATTAATTATTTTGATGTATATGTAGCAGTGAGATCGGTCTTGTGGCTTTCTCTTGGGTTCCATTGCTTTGAACTCTATAACACTCTTTGAATTCCTGTTCTCATCCTTATAATTACGTTCTTCTAGGATAAAACTTCATTGGCTATGTTACAAATACACCCAGTCAGTCCCAGTCCCATTGTGTTCCTAAGTGTAACCAGCAGAAGTGATAATAGCACATGATCATGATCGTACAGAAGAGTGGAATTACAAAATGATTACTCGCTCAACTTCGTTACTTTATAGTAAGACTCAATTATTACTCCCTATTTTAAAGCACAACGATTACTCCCCCAACCGGTTTACTGTATAGTATGACACAATGAATACTCCCCAAACTGCGTTACCTCAATCCATTGTGACGTCGAGTTTCACATCTCGTGCCATTATAACACAGTCGGCACCCGGTTAAATTTGCATGTTAATGAAGCCAAAGACATGCGCATTCATCACCGCCAACGACAGAAGCAGTTACGTTTGATTATCGCCCCTAAGCCTCCACGATTACAGGTTTAATGTTGGGACGACGCCACAGTTTTACGGTGGTCGCGACAATACACGTTTCAACATTACATTTGCATTACTGTCCAATAAATCCTTGACATCCTAAAAATGAGTGAAATATTTCCCCCAGAAAGCCAAGATAATGAGCTGTGTGTCTGCCAGTCTTTTTGTTTTCTTTGTCATTCTCTTTCAAAGAGATTTGTTGTTGTTTTTTTGGGTTATTGCATACGTTTGTATTTTCTAATATAATTGCCAGGAATGAAAAATTTGTTTCAATCATTGCAAAAATAATATTGTTTTAGTTTTTAGCGGCCGACATAGAATTTGGGGCTGTAAGTCTTTACGGCCGGTAGTTGGTCACGTTTAGAGCTCTAAAGTAAGCCTACTACTAACAATAGAACATGCACATAGGCATTCACCATTTTAAAACAACAAGATTTTAATATCATATAAATGCATCATATTTATGGCTATTGTTCAAATATCATATAAGTTACCTAGGCTGTTTATTGTCATGCAACACTCAAATAAAATCTAGTCAGGGGAGATCATTCTTCTGAAAAGAGCCTCTTGGAGTCTATAGTCAGAGTCGTTTTTGGGTTTCATTGAATGTCGCCAACAATTTTTAACAATAGAAATTATTTATTTTTTTTTAAGTTTATATTGAGTGTAATTGTGTCAATTTGTTTGGATCAGTAATGTAATTAAATTTGTAATAGATGTAGACTAACAATAATACATCTGTGCAATTACAATTATTTTTACCAATAGCTTTTGTTTAGGGCAATTTTATGCTTTTAGCTTTCCCAATGCGCTATGATCCTATCACTTGTCTGGACTAGGTGAAAAAAGGGGGTGAATGTTAACGTGATTACTTTTTAAATGCATTTAGTTAAAAATTTGAATGAATTGAATTCGAACTCAGGGCGCAAACATCCTTAGGCTAACACTATAACCACTGTGCCAGTGGAGCGTTTATAAAATAGAAGGTTTTATATTAATCAACAGTTAGTTTCAGACCAACTCCACACAAAGTATGAAGGGGACTTCTGTCGAATTTCTTTCCCTTGTTAGATACCAAAGAAAATAATTAATTACTTATAGTTAAATAACTAATTGGTTAATTTTGTTTTATTGATTCTTGTTTTGTCAGGTACAATAAATAATTGTGCGAAATTCAACTTGATCTGATAATAAGTGTGGGCGAAATAACGTGTTCAATTTTTTTACTAGACAGACAGTGATTTGATATACCTTTGTAAAAAAAAAGTTACATAACAGCTACTTAACATATGCCAAAGGTGTTCACTTTTAGTCAGGTACAATACATAATTTGCTAAGTTTCAATTTGATCCGATAATAGGTGTGGAAGAAATAACGTGCTTAAATTTTTCACCAGACAGACAGACAGACATAGTGATTTGATATAGCTTCTTAATAAAAATTCACTTTAAAAAAAGGCTTAAGTATGCATATTTATATTTTTTACATAGATGCTAATCTTTTTTAAAATAAAAAAACATATGTCCACGATCACCAGTCTGAATAATAAAAATGAATAATCCACAGGGGCCACCTATGAGTTTGTGTGTCACAAAACTACCTAATACAAATTCCTTTTTTAATCGTGTTTTTTAATATATTGATCGATTTTTTCAGTTATGTATTTCATTGTCATTACACGATTGTATTGATGTATGTTGAGAGAAAATACTACATGTATTGTCTTTTAGAGTTTCCCTGTGTGCTACTTAATCTAAGTAGCAGCAAGCATGCATATTATCGCTAAATCTCACCTTGAAAAGAAGCTTTATTTATTTCTCCCAAATAAATTAACAACAAAAGGAAAAATCGATCTCTTGTGTGTCTCGGTCAACCAAAGATCAAAACATCGTTCTGACCGCTGAAAAACATGTTCAATGCATCCAGAGGCCGGGGGTCAATGGGTGGGATAACATCGATGATAACAGCGTTTATCAAACAACACTTTCACATCGGGCTCTTTGATTTCTGGCCATGACGCGAACAATTAAGTTGATTGTTCATTACGCCAGAAAGAAACTTGGAGTTGGCGATCTCGTATTCTGATTGTAACGTGGGTGAAAGTTGGGTGGTAAACGTCTTAAATAGTTGTTATAAAACTATTACAGGTTACCGATACCCAAGGAGACACATTACAGGAGACACGTTTGTTTTGTTACAGGAGACACATTACAGGAGACACATTTGTTTTGTTACAGCCGTTACAGGTTACACATTTGTTTTGTTACAGGAGCCACATTTGTTTTGTTACAGGAGACATATTTGTTTTGTTACAGGAGACACATTTGATTTGTTACAGGAGACACATTTGTTTTGTTACAGGAGACATATTTGTTTTGTTACAAGAGACACATTTGTTTTGTTACAGGACACACATTTGTTTTGTTACTGGAGACATATTTGTTTTGTTACAGGATACACATTTGTTTTGTTACAGGACACACATTTGTTTTGTTACTGGAGACATATTTGTTTTGTTACAGGACACACATTTGTTTTATTTCAGGAGACACATTTGTTTTGTTGCAGGAGGCATATTTGTTTTATTACAAGAGACATATTTGTTTTGTTACAGGAGATTCATTTGTCTGATTAAAGCAGACACATTTGTTTTGTTACAGAAAACAGTGTTGATTAGAAGAGTCAAATTTGTCTTTCTTCTAAGCATAGTTTTGCCCAATATAAGAAACAGGTGTGTCTTGCTGCAAGTCCATACATTGAATGGCAGACAAGAATATCTCCTGAATACTGTGAAGTGATGAAAGGTTAGTTTAAGCAAACTGCGAGATTTGAAACTTTGATAAAGATTATCCTATAAAGTACTTTGGATGAACCAACATTGTCCAATAATATCCAAGCAACGTACATCATCTGTACAAAGCTTATCCTGCAAATTACTGCAAAGGAATCAAGATTATCCAGCAAAGTATTGTGAGTAAAATTAAAGTAAAGTTCCCCTTACAGACCTTGTGATCTATAAGGCAGATGATGTAAAGGTCATCTACTTCTGTGGCCAACGGTTTACGAGGGTGTCATGTGGCCACCACAACGACCAAGTGCTTTACATTTCCCCAACTAATGTCAGGTAATCATTAGATCTGGGTGGACTCAGAGGCGCCCAAAGATCCCGAAATTAAAAGCTCCAGTCTTCACCAGGATTCGAACCCGGACCCCGGTTCGGAAGCCAAGCGCTTTACCGCTCAGCCACCGCGCCTCCTAAAGTACTGTGAGTGAGTCATGTTTAACCTGTAAATTGCTTTGAAGGAATCAGGAATATCCCTCAAAGTACTGTAGAGGAACCAAAAAAAAATATCCTGCAAAGTATGATAGAGGAACCAAAATTATCATGCAAAGTACTGTAGATGAACCAATTTTATTCTCCAAAGTACTGTCAAGGAATCTAGATTATCCTGCAAAGAAGAAAACTTGTTGATTTGACCATGTCAGGGAGCTTTCCTACATGTCACTTAGACATCAGATTATGAAATGGCTTGAGACCAAGAGAAGTGGTCAGTATTAGTTGCGCTCATTGTTATAGCCTTTACACCACCCCCAGCTCAAGGTTTTATGATAATGATAACCTAAATCATTACTGACAATTTGGTCTTTGACATTTACTGATTCTGACCAAAATTATGTCTTCTTTGACGAGAAGTGACCCAAATAAAATGTTCAGACCAATAGATTGTGTAATTGTGTAGGTAATTTCGTCACTGTAGAATTATCACTTAATAGCATGAGCCATGAGTGTTGGTGTTAATTTCAATGGATGTTTACATGATGGTATAATGTCTGATAGCTAATTTGTCCTTTGTGGCATTCGACTCTCTCTCCCTCTCTCTGTCTCTGTTAAGTCCTTCTGTATTTTTCTAAAACTGTTTATTATTTTAACTCTCTCTCTCTCTCTCTCTCTTTCATTCTCTCTTTCTGAATGTTCTTCTTCCTCATTTCCCCCTTTCTCTATTCTGTCTTTCTGACGATTCTCTTCGCCAAATTTCTCATTTAACTCTTCCAGTCTTCCCTCTCCCTCCCTCCCCCCCCCCAAACACATTTTAGTTTCCCCTTTTGTTAGTTGTATCAAAGCATATGTCCCCAGGTCCCTATCGCTTAAGTGTCCCTCTACCCACTGCGTGAATCAATGCTCGGCCATTAAGGTACCCCTAACCCCGCCCCCAGACTGTGTATTATGGGATGAAGTCTATCAAAGACGCTAAGTCGATGACATGCAATGCTAATAAATAATCGCCTGCATTCTCAGTTTGTCCATGGGTGGGGGGAGGGGCGGTCATTTCTCTCATGTTTCAAACACTGTCATTACTCTACACTTTGACAGTCCGTGTGAGTGAGAGAGTGATTTGTCAGTGTGTATGTGTCAGTGGCCTCCCTGCCAGTGCTATCAAGTCTATAAAACAAACATTGTGCCAATGGCAGGACCTAGTATCACCCATGACATCTTCACTTCTTGTTGGTGTATGTTTTCAAATGTAACTATTGCCATTCAGTCATTATAGTTCACATTCTGAGATTATATGCATGGGTCGGTGCTAAAACATGACAGTTTCAGTGCCATTGTGTCAATGTTAAAACATGAGTTGCTATCCAAAGTAAGTAGACAGTCCTATGTTTAATTATTGTCTATAAAATACTTGGAACTTTTCAACAGATTGAAGATTGAATCAAATTATTTTTAAATGCAAATCATGTCGGCTTAGTCGTTATTCACTAAGAATGAATGAAAATATTTTCAATTCCTAAATTTAAAATTGAGGGCAGTATTCCACATCGCCACGCAAATCCAGTTTCGACCTTTATATTTTCCCACACCTGATGCAGACAAAGCCGTTGTCTCACGGGCCAGGGGGGGGATTACTTAGTTTTCTTTACGTCTTCTGTGCCTGTCTTCTTCAAGAGCTATTCTTTGGGCCTCCAATGTGTGTCCCGCAATCTTCGTGAGAACTCTCCAACTGTCTCTTTCCAAGGCCATCTGCTGCCAGCGACATTCCTCTACTGCAAAAATATTTGACTGTGTGAATGCTCCATTTTATTTCCTCGACGAGAAAGTAAAATATCTGCCAAAAGACAAGGGCGACCTGGGATCAAGTAATCAGAGCCTGATAGTAAATTGTAAACGTACATTCAATTGCGCTGATAGTCAGTAGGGGAGGTAATAACTTCCTTTTTTTTTTTAAATTTGGTCTCTCCCACTTTCTTCCACCTGGAAACATCGCCCCTGAAGTATTGTATTCGTAGACTGGCCATGGCGGAGTCATTATTTCTATTTAAGTCATAAAAAACAAATTAAAATGACAAACTCATAGAGCTAATTGGGGTGGTGGGGAGGGGGCTAACTTCGAAAGAGGGTTCTGGTGTGGCAGCCCAGTCTACCAGCCTAGAGTGCCGCTTCTGCCCTGAACTTTGTTCACTAGAATACCAACAGTGTTATTTGTTTATTGGAAATGTCATTATTTCTGGGAAGTTTTCTTTTTTCTATAGCTTAGTCAAAACAAAGAATAATAGATTTAATACCACTGCGTTGTTTGGGCCAGGGGCGGATTGGCTATATGGGCATTTGGGTAAATGCCCTGTGAGCCATCACCAAAATAGACCGATGGACCGATCTCAAATTGGCTGTTTTGAATTATAGTCTGTAATACACTAAAATATTTTTTTGACTGATGCTATGATATTACAAAGGACCAAGGAGTGTAGTAATCGATCCTCGTAGAACCATTTACTACAGACCTTACAGTGTACTACTACCCTAATTTATAACTGAAATTCTACAGACCTTTCAGTGTACTGCTACCCTAATTTATAACTGAAATTTTACAGACCTTTCAGTGTACTGCTACCCTAATTTATTTTCCGTAATAATTTTATGTATCTGTAACAAAACAAAAACTTTAGGTCTCTGTTTCTTAAAGTTTATTGAATTGGCCTTAGTGTGATCATACTTCGAACATAATCAGGCCGGATTTACCTATGGATAACTTAAGCTATAGATGAGCCTCCAAGATTACATTTAGCCCTTACATAAAATATTTGGCTTTACAAACGACCCCAAAAAAGCCCCAAAAGGGCCCCATGTCTCAAATAACTTTGGGCTTTTTTTAGTCTAAATACGGGACTTTTGGACTCTAAAATAATTAAAGGCTTGTACACATTGATTACATGTAGCATAGCAGCCTAGAGAAATACAACAATGCAATCCTTCCGCATACCCACGCATGCGTGCAAATAATGTTATCAATATCAAACTTTACACATTATAAGGGCAAGGCCATAATATGGCAAGTGGAATCGGTTACATGGTAAGTCTAATACCAGGGTCGATTTCCCCACTACAATCAACGGGTGAGTCAAAAAAAAATCTCGAATCTCTTCAAAATGATTGCGAATAGAGGCAAGCGTGAGACAAACATAAATGAAGGACAGACACTTCTAGACTGATAGATTGCTTCATTTACAATGATATATCTCATTCATATATTTGTCTGCCAAGAAAAAAAAATACATTGAAAAAAAAAAAAGAGAAGAAATAAGACTTGTCATCACTTTGTTGAGTCGACGTCGTCTGCTTCATCCTTCTCGTCTGATGCGCAGCAAATGTAAGAGAACGCTGAGCGGGAGAATAGATTTCTGAAAAAAAAAAAAGACTTGAGCTATATTTATCAACCAACGGCTGGTGAGTGGCGTCATGCGACCTTGACTCTGATTAATTGAAGAAACTTGAGTAAACAGCAATGCTATATTAATTACACGCAAAAAGAGAGCTACGGCAGATATCAGTAGACCCCCTGCAAAATAACAGCATTACGACTATATCTCTGTCAGCTGTGACAAAACGTGTAAGTCTTAGAAAAGCGTGTCTCGTAGAATACTGCAAACAAAATAAAGGAAAGGAACCCCTTTAAGACAGTGGCGTAGCATGGTGCTCATAGGCCAGGGTTCAAGTAAATGATGGTGCGCCCCCTACCCAATAGAAGGGTATATGAAAAACAAATCCAGTCATCAAGTATGCATCAGCAGGTTATTAAAAAGTCATTTCTTTGCTGGTACTCACTTTTATAATACAACGAATGCAAAGTAAAACTATGTAAGAATTTTTGGTCCCCTATTTGTCATGGGCCCGGGTTCATGGATGATACGAAACTGCTTTCAAACCTTGTGATCTATGGGTTAAGATGATGCACAGAAAATCTGTTTCTTATGGCACCCATATATCGAGGGTGTCATGCGTCTAACACAACGACCAATGGTCTTTACTTCCTCAGAATTTGTCAGTTGCCCATTAGGGTCTTGGGTGGAGCGTCTTAAAAATCACAAAGCTCAAACTGGAGTCATAACTAAAATTTAAACTCAAGACTCAATACAGAATCTATGCACTTTACCACTCAGTCACCATGTCCCATTATTCTGTAATCTACCTTAATCCATGCACTCACCTTTTTCGTTTTTTTTTCGCCTTATAATAAATTAATATTTGTGTATGCTTATGAATAGGAAGAAGTCAGGAAAGTGCTCCCACACGCCTCCGTCATTGGAAGATCGTTTGCTGATGTCTAAATTAAACATGAAGTTTGTTTTGCTAGACCTAAGAGCCTGATTTGAAGCGAAACGAAACATGTCGACATCGCTGCTGTCCCTTGGCGATCCTCTGCAATCTGTTGCTTTTTTTTCGTGAGTAAAATTGACGTGGATGAAGCAACTCCAAAAAACCATGTCACGTTATAATAAATCCTGAACGTGACAATGGAAATGACTTGTAACAATATTGTTCCTGTCACATTGATAAGAGATGTCTTCAACGTAAAATAATCGGCGCGTCTTTTTGTTTTTCTTTTGGTTCTAATGGGGTTCGAAGGGAAGAAAATAGATCAGCTGATAAAAAAAAGGGGGGGGGGATGAAAACAAAGAGATTTACATAAGCATTAGGGTAACAAAAAAAGTGTTGACAAAAAAAGGAAAAAAAGAACGAGATAGCCAAAAGAGAAATGTCAAGACAGTTGTAAAAACAACGGGTAAGATAGTTTGTGATAGAAAAAGAAGGAAGTCGATAGAGAGAATGAAAGAATCCATGAGATAATAAAGTGTTTGTGAAGCTAGACAAGCTTTTTTTTCAATGTACTCTGTCTAACAAGCAAGGCCAACTTTTACTACACCATGCGATTTCATTTCAATCTGAAGGGGGCTGGGAGCATTCAGATCTTTAACAATCACCTCGTACTTTCATTTTAATTGCAACGAGTTTCGCTATCACATTTATTTGTCACAAATCATGTTTCAACTTTGACAGGAGACATCACGAGCTAGATATTTTTGAACTTAAGATTAAATTGTACGCTTTTTTTTATCGTCTAACGAGTTTTTGTCTGTTTCTCTTCTCAAGAGATGTTAATGTGTCTGTTAACATTGACAAAGAGAGCGACTGTACAACTCTTGACATTACAAGGATAAGTAACTGATGTTTTTGTTTTCAGAGTGTAAACGTAACGCTTTCAAAGAGAGTGGACATGCCAGACGTATCTGGAGACATCCTTGAACCCACTTCACGGCACACTCATGACACACTCACACTTTAAAACCATTAAGATGCACATCCTAGCACAAGGCATGACACTCTAAATCACACTTTACGACACACCTAAAACACACCTTAAGCCTTAAGCACACCTCAAGACGCTCCCCAACCCCCAAATTAACATTTCATATTGTGCCAGTTCAGTAAGCAAGTCAAAGTCAAACACGGGTATAACTTTTTTTTCTTAAAACAATTTTTAAAAACAAATCTCTTACTGTGACGTACTTCCGGAAGGGATTTCCTTATCAACGCTGTATTCCGCTGCATCCCTAAATGACTCCTGTATGGCCAATGAAGGGAAGGAAAGCGCTCGAAGGGGGTCAAAGAAAACGCTTCAGAGACACCCTCAAAGCTTCTCTGAAAGCGTTCAGCATAGACCCAGCCACCTGGGAGACATGACAGAGCATCATGGCGTCTCGCTGTGAAAACTGGCGCATAGGTTGCTGAGGAAAAGAGAACAACGCTGGCAGAAGAAAAACGTCAGAGAAGAAAAGCAAGGCCAATGACACTAGATCCAGCTGGAATAACCTGCCCAGTGTGCATCCGAACATTCCGGGCTCACATAGGTCTCACCAGCCATATGAGGAGGCACAAAACTCCAGTGCAAAGCCCTCAGCCCCCTGGATGACAAAAGTGGTCATCATCGAACCACGATGGACGAACTATATAGGACTCCACTGGAAAAGAAAAGGGCTACGAAATCTCTGGACTCAGTTTCCCACGGTTTAGGCCTCACATTTGGCCGACTACCTAGTTGTTTCTCAACTTTCTTTCCACGATAAATACATTCTAGTTGCCTAAATAGCTGTCCAGCAACTCCGAGATTACCATTTATTCTCAAGTGCAATTGATTTATGTTTCATATTTTTCATTTTAGTTTCTCTAACAGAGATGTAGGAGACAGACAGACAGACAGACAGACAGACGTTTACCTCTGCAAGAATTGAGCTTGAACTCTTTCGCTGGCAACCTTCAGATTGAACCTAAACGACCCCGAAACATTTGAACGTCTTTCAAAAATTATATATATATAAATTAATACTAATTACTTGCTGCGACGATCGTGACCGATAAACATTTGGCGTGAGAGCTATTAATAGTCGTCAGTAAGTTTTTTGAACCAAATGTTAGCAAATAAAATACAGGATACAGACAACAAAATGTCATGCCGAGAGCAAGAGACGAACCTGTTGATCGAAATGTCACTAATTAAAGCGCAACAAGAGCTGCCATATCTTCACCGGTACATCTCATTTAGCCAGGCTTCAGTTGGTCTCCACTGCCACATTCAGCCCTCCACCTGCAGCCCGGAGGAAGAGAATGTGATGGCATGAGCTTTACGACAATGAAAATTGCTATCAAGAATCTCGTTCAGTCATGAAGATAACATGAAAGTAGATATTAGTGAGACGGTAATGACGGCGACCGGCTACATTTATAAATCATTCATGTACTGTCGTGGCTTACTTCTGCTCGGAACTTCCGTTGAAATATCGTAAGAAAATACCGAAGAGATGATTTGTTCAATAGAGATATTCCAGCATTAAGACTAAACAGGGCCGGATCTACCGAAGTGCAGACTACACCCACCCAAATGTGACTCATTACAATTGAAAAAACTAAATTTGCATATCAAATATATAATTGAAGATAAAAATTAAATTAAATTTGCAGTTATTTATTTTTTCAAACCCATGACATGCTTTTAGATGTACTAATTAATATTATTGAATGCATTTTTATAAAAGCATTCGAGACAAAGGTAGGCCTAATGTATCTCCTTACAACTTCTGCCCAAGGCAAGGCCTTTATCTAATTAAATCATTCTTGATTCTAAATATTCTTCTATAGATATGTTTGTGAGCGGTATACGATAAATCGCAAGACTTAAAGAAACGAGTAAAATGTTTTTTTTCTTTCGTTAAAAAGTCACTATTCTATTGGTTCAAAATAACCTACAAAATAATAACTCACTAGAATGCTTGTACACTAACAAAGTTTGGAAAGGCGCTAACCTTATCCATAAAAAAAAAACAACAGAAAATAAAGTTCATACTCTTCAAGATCACACACACACACACACGCACACATATTTTGACAGTCTTCTCTACCACTTTCCTTGGCCTCTTCACACTCACACATATACACACATATTGATACTTGACGTTCGCGTCATAGACAAGGTGACGTCACTATCTCGTTCTGGAGATTTGAACCAACAGCCATGTAAAGGGTGACACAGTCCGCGGTTCAAGCATGCACTGTGAAGATAATTCATCCTCTCCTGCCTCTTCTCTCTCCATATCCCCTCCCGTCCCATCCTCCTCCCGAACCTCAATCTCCACTTTATGTTTAGCAATTTCGTCAGACAAAACTCTCTCTTTGTTGTCTGACATTCTTCAAGAGCCAACTTTGTGTGAGGACTTTTTTTGTTCCGTCCCTTGGATTCAACTTTTTTGCTCGAGCACTCCTGGAATTGATCTGCATGAGAGAGTGAGAGAGAGAGAGAGAGAGAGAGAGAGAGTGAGTGAGAGAGAGAGACGTCTTAAGACGCAGAAAACATGAACGAGTTTTTTTTTTCTAAATCTGAACTTTATTCCTGCAGGTTTTAATGCCGAAGAGGTTTCTAAACCTAGAGTTCTGTCATATCTGAAGACTAGCGATTCTAGGCTAAAGGTGAACCTATTTACACAGCTATATTAGGAGCAGACGTGACCTTCAAACGACAATTCCCCGTGCACTTCTAATTGTCATCATTCAGAAACTATTTTAGGAGATGCGTTACTAACTTTGATCGAACAAGGTTTTCTTTTACGCTACTCATTGTGTGTGTGTGTGTGTGTGTGATTGTGTGTGAATAAATGAGTGCATGTGTTTATTATGTTTGAAAATATGTATCAAGAATTACTTTGATTTGTTTACTCCGTCAGGAAGACTTCGCCTGAAAAAGTCAAGTCTTTAAATAGTTTGTTTTAGCCTTTGATATTTTTTGGGTCGCTTTATAAATAATGTAGCTCCAGTCTGTCATGCTAGCAGATCACGAACTGTCCTGTGCCTCTTGGTCTGAACAAAATGTTTCATTGCAACAACGAGTAAGTCGGAAGTCTTTAATTCGTATGTTTAGAGAAATGCGTGGTTCGTTTCTTGTGTCTATTTGTTTAGAGACACCTTCGAAACCTATTAATTGAACTTGCTGGTTATTAGGGCCAATATCGTCCAATTAACTGGATACGACTGTATTTAAAGAGATCTTTTAATGAGATATTTGAAGGGACTTTTAGAGAGTTCTTTGAGGAGATATTTGAACAAAATTCTGAGATCTTTGAATGGATTTTTGAGGAGATGTTTTCGGAAATGTCATATCGTTATAATGTAATTATTGCCATCAACGGTATTCAGTATTTAGAGTTTCGAAGCAGTTAGTGGTTTGCCAACTAGGGTGAGAGCTCATTTCGAATCTTAAATGTGGTTTAGTGGTTTATATTTTCTATGGTGGTTATTTCATTCTTAGACTTTCATTTGATTAACATAATACCCCTCCTTTGTACAATTCAGAGGAAGTGTTTTTTCTCTTAATGACTAATAAATGTTTGATTAAAAAAGAATGGAACATTTTTACCCCGCCCTCCCCCCTCCGCCAGAGAAAGAACCCTGGTTATGTGAAAGTATAGATCTACTACACTTCATAATATTTAAAATTTAAATGATAGACCTTTAGATCTAGACTTAGAAGTTGAAGCACAAAATGTTCCAGAATATTAATTTATTAAACTATTACTATCATTCAATAATGTCTTTCATTCGGAAATTCCGAACGCGATAGTCCTTATAAAACCAATGTTGGATCTAGACCTAGATCTAGTTCTCTAGCGAGCTCTAATTTTATTTCTTTTTTTTTTTACATGAAATATATATATATATTATAGATATAGTTTTCTCCCGTGGGCCAACGAGCTAGTTATTCTTTTCTCAACGATATACATCAACTGTTACATTTCTTAAAAAATAATTAGAGCCGTTTTTGAGATCAGCATCAACCCACCCTCCACTCACCCACCCACCCCACCCTCCAGGAAGTTCTGACTTGAGTAGAGGTATTGTAAAAAGGATTTTAAAAAGATTAACAAAAATTATCTTCCAATGCTAGAAACAATCTTACCTTTCTTCTTCAATCAGCTGATAGGTTGATACATCGATTTGAGAAGTTTAGTTTGAAATAGAAACAGTCAAGCAACAGCATTGTTATACAATAAATTCGATTCTCTCTAGACTAACATCATAGCTGACTTTACGTATGCAAACTTAGATTTAGTGCAGATCTATATCTAAGCATTTAACTTTTTGCATTACGTTGATAGTTCTCAGAGGATGCAATGTACACAAGATGCCATAGAAACCTCCAGAAATGTCCAAAATACTGTTTCAAAAATTAAATATCGTGAAGGTTTTGTTTTATATTTAGATTTATCTAACTCTTATGTAACGCTGGCATTCAATGCCAGGTCTCAAACTGTTTGATGCTTGAGGCCGTTTGTATATTTTCTGAAAGACAAGACAGAATCTATTTCTGTTCATTCATGTTGCACTATATAATGACATGTTCCAATTTTTTACTAACGTAGGTTTATGGTTGCATATAAATGTTTCATAAGCCTGTTTTAACATCTACATGGGAGGTCACTAGATATAATTGTTTCCCCTTAGTTTTCCACAATAGTCTTTTGTTTTAGTTTTTGTTTTAGTTTTTGTTTTTGTTTTAGTTTTTGTTTTAGTTTTAGTTTTTGTTTTAGTTTTTGTTTTAGTTTTTGTTTTAGTTTTTCTGTGATGTTAAAATAGCAACGTGCCAGTTCTCGTCTTATCAGTAACAAGGATTAATAGCCATTTAACAGTACAGCAGCGTAATCAATTATGCTATTATGTTTCTTCAAAGTGAAATAATATCTTGATAGCGCTATCCCCTCAACCACCCAAAGTTTTTTTAAATCAATCTCCTTGTTAATTGTGCGTATCTTAGTAAATGTAGTAAGAGTTAAGACTTTCTGGACTCTAGGCCTTTGAAAGCCTTCGTCTGCCAGTCTGAACATACTTCTGTCTGGGAAACATCCAAGCAGATGTAAATTTTAATATATTTTACCGATGGTTCGTATCCAAAGACGCTCGGGGTAGAAGTGAGGCCAAAGGCCGAGCACACCGCTGAAACTTCAGAATATTCCCTCTCTGTACATCAGCTGTGCAGGTGCACGCAATACAAAGAGTCCTTTGAGGAACTGTGTGAACAGTGATATGTTTGTTGGGGCTTTCTTCTATCCCCTCCACTGGATAGAAGGAATATGGGGGAGTTTCCCCCGGTGTGCTCGTCTTCGATCTCGTCTCTCATAGGAGACATCGTTATTAAAGTTGTAACAAATTTGCATCTGCTTAAATCCCTCCTTAACAGAAAAGTTGTTTAGACAGGCCTATGGAGGGGCCAAGATTTCCACGAGTCAGTGACAAAGCCGTGCCCTCCTACATGGTAAAGTACCAGAAGAAAGGATGCGAAGGAAGACGGTAAAAAAAACATAAGAAAAAAAAATATAAATTACTTTTTAAAAAAATACTTAAACGAAGTGTAATTGTATGAATTAGTATGGATCAGTCATGTAATTAAATGTGTAGCAGATCTAGACTAACAACAATAAATCTGTGCGATTAGAAATATTTTTACCAATTGTTTTTGTTTAGCGCTATTTCATTCTTGTAGCTTTCTCACTACGCTATGATCCTATCATTGAACTGGACTAGTTGGGATGGGGTAGGAAGAAAGAGATCTCTGTGGGGATATTTCAGTAATAGGTTTTTAAAAGCATTACAAAAAAAAGGTGGTGAACGACCTCAATTCAAACCTATGGCTCACACCTCTTCAAGCTGACATAGAAACCACTCTGCTAGTGAGATTCTAATGACTATATAAGATTGTAAAAATATGTATTTTTTGTTTCAAACTTATTCTAAAGCGGCGACCTATAAACGGGACTACTTCAGCTTATACCACCACTTAAGTCAAATAAAAAATTTTTCCCTTGGTCGAGATACCAAACAAAATTTTTTTTTACCAAGAGTTAATTTACTAATTTGTTAAATTTGTTTATTGATTCTCGTGTTGTCAGGTAAAAGAAATAATTGTGCAAAACTTCAGTTTGATCCGATATTGGGTGTCGGAGAAATAACGTATACAAACCTTTTTACCAGACAGAGTTGATATAAACTTGGTTAAAAAAGAACCTTTAAAATCAGTTGTGTTATCAGGTCATTGATAAGTCAAATTCGATGTTAGACTTTGTCGCTGCTATGCCTTTGGGCCAGTCACTCCTTGGTTCGAGTTACACCTTGGTGTCTGGCTTTCACCACGTTCTCGTTCTTCTCTTCTCTGAAAAACTTTGTACCTTAGAGCTGCTGTAGATATGACATGCCAGCCTATTGATTCTAAGACAAGTAGCTCATAAAAGTTCACGCTGTTAGAAGAAACTCAATGAAAGCTGAGAACACGTCCAAAGGGTCCGTGACATGATCTGTGTGATTCAGTCAATGGCTGAAAATGTTAGTGGAAATCATCCTATAATCTAGACTAGTGATGCTCAAACTACGCTCCGCTGTTCACATTTGGACCGTAACGCGGCGCGATTTGGCCTTAGCCGTGCGCGGTGCCCAGGCCGAGTGTCACATCAGGGCAATGAATATTTGTATGGTCGTCTGACGGTGATAAAAGACTATTTTTTCGCGGGGTTCCCTTAAGGGGCGGGGCCTGGTCCGCCCGTGCGCGGTGCTAAAGAAAGTTGCAGATCCCATTTCCATTGGACTCGAAGATTTGATAATTGCTTGCTCTGGTGTGGAATCCTGCTACAAACCTTCCATTTGGCAATACTTATGTTATACAATGTGACGCGTTATATTTCACTTTATAGAATAATGCACACAATATAGCAACTGTTTGTATCATGAATTCATTAAATAGCCAATACATTCTACACCGTATTACACAATAAAGCACTACACATTAGGCTAAATGGCATCTATATTATATAACACTAAATAGCGCTACATATTAAGCTATGGCCTATAACAAACCTTGAAGATCAGGAGTTGGACATATTGTCAGAAGCTATGTGAACCACATGCCATTGGAAGCATGCTATAGGTACTGGATAGCTCATGTTTATTATTACATCCTGCTTAAACAACCCTCCTATATAATCAACCTTATTACGTAAAAAAAAATTCACATAAATATTATACTATAAAACACTATATTGTATTACGATATATGACACCAAATTACACAATCTAATACTATATAATAATCTACTAGAAACTTGAGCCATTCAGCGAAATACTCTATAAACAATGTATGTACGTATGTAGAGAACGCTGCGAAATACACGAAATGGCATTGAGAACAAAATAATTGCCATATACCATAGTAATAACTGTCAAACTAAATTTACGATTAACTTTACGCTAGTGAGTCCCGCAATGAAATCAATAACTGGTAATGATTCGTCGTAAATGGGGCCGTAAATAAAGTGAGAGAAACAAAAAATGTAGATCCGCCCCCCCCCGGCCCAAATGTCCCCTCCCCTCTTTAATCACAAACTATTTTTCAATCAAGTGCTAATCAGAAGAGGGTTCATAGACTAGAGGTCAAGAGCTGTAATAATAATAATGTTTTCTTCGAGTCCTAAGAATAATGAGGAGTACAGTATTTCGCGTGTTTACGTGGTCCCAGCTGCGACCTACATATTTTCCAACATCCAGCGCAGATAAAACCGTTGTCAGGGGGTGGTTGATGAAGGTTTTCTTCTCGCCGTCTGTCATCAATTATTTTCTTTTGGTCTTATACAGTGAGTTTCTAATGAAAGGAAATTTTCATTTTAAATGTAGACATAAAGAATGACAAGAAAGCTGTAAACAAGAAATCTCAATACACTTCACATTATGAAAAGTGAGGGCCTCCTTGTAGAAACAAATTTCGCGCCCAAACTTACTTTAAATATCACTAAAGGGTACTTTTTTAAACACTTTGAGACTCTCTGGTTTTAAAAACAAACAAACAAACATGTAAAATTCGTTAAGATGAAAAACGGATTCGTGGAGTCACTGTGCTGTTCTTTAGCAGCAACGTCAAGAGAAAAAAAAAAAGAAAATAGAACCGCAAGGGAGACGAATGTAATGAAATCTTTGTGCCATAGAGAAACTCATTAGCTCCCTTTCTAACTCCACAACATAAATCATTTTTACTGCAGTACACGTGATCAGATGCTGACTCTTCTTTAGACATTTTTTTTTTACAACAATGCTTTGATGGTTTGTGAAATGTGTATTTTACAATTCTCTGAGTACATTTTTACTGGATAGTTTAGTATAAATGTTATTAACTGTAATCTGCTCATTGTTTACAATGTAATTCTTTATGTGAATCAGATAGTACTAAACAAAAAGTGCACAGAAATTGTTCTACAAATTGTAAATTGTGTGTCATCAACACTTTGTATATCCTGTACACCTGATACACCAACAACTCTATTTCTGGATTTGATGTTTTAATAAAATTTTCAATATCAATGATTCCTGCATCCTGCAACGTTACATAGCATAAGATTTACTTAGCTCTTATTACGAGGAATGAGTAACAGTCAACATAATGTTGCAACACTCGTAATATTTTTAGCGGCCCCCGAAAGGGGAAAAGACGCTTTTAGTTTTGTGTGAAATGTCTGTCCGTCCGTCCGTCCGTCCGTTCGTCCCGTTTAGATCTCGTAAACTAGAAAAGTGAAAATCCGACATCCTAATATTTTAGACAATTCAAAGTTCTGATGCAACGACTACTTTTTCTTTTCTGAAAAGGACAAATCTAAATTTTAAAATCACTTATGAAAGCATTTTTTTCCATAAAAAATACACCAATTTTAAAACTATTCACTATTAATAGTAACAAACACTGGAGGCTTTTATTAGGTGAGACAAAAGTCGGCCATATTTTAACACATTTATGATAACGGTTTTAGATTTTTTGTCAAGAATTTTTTTTTTTACATTTGTATTGCTTAGTTACGTAAGTCCTGTCATACTATTTACTACATTTACAAAAAAAAAAGTTTACTTTAAAAAAAAAAAAAAAATTATTTAGTATGCATATAAGTTGGACATAATTTAAAACAACAATTAATCATTATTTTTGTTATATTCTCGCGTGAACCTAAGGTGTACAGCCACCCAGACCACATGAAATGATTTTTTTTTACGGAAATTTTCTTTTTTCTTTAGGAATAAGAGATTGAACCTATTCAAAACAATTAGATCAATAAGATAATCATCATATGACATCAGTTACGCCACGTTCACATCTAACTTCACCCTCACTTTCACCTATACTTTGGTCTGCTGGACCGTTGGGACACCACACAAGATCTGTCAACCTTCTTCTCTGTCATTTGCCTTTGATAGAATTTCATTCTGATATTCTTTCTGAAAATATTGACCTGCCTTTTTACCTGCCTGGGTGGACCACTTCGGGGGCCGATTTTGAGTTTGTGTTTCCACACAAACTGTCTTTGTAACCTTGTATTAAATAAAATGACGTTATTTTAGCTTTTATGCAGAAACTTTCTTATTGCTT
This sequence comes from Biomphalaria glabrata, assembly GCF_947242115.1. Lineage (NCBI taxonomy): Eukaryota > Metazoa > Mollusca > Gastropoda > Planorbidae > Biomphalaria > Biomphalaria glabrata. The sequence goes on along the minus strand of NC_074723.1, from coordinate 14,313,350 downwards.
TCGCGCGAGGAACTTGCAACAAGATAGGTTGAAAACAATATTTTGATGAAATTCTAAAACCTTTTAGCAGACGTGAATCTATTGTCTACACGTTTTCCGCTTACGACGTCTTCTGCTTGAATAAAAAGAAGAGGCCTGTTACCAGACGTCTTGTTAAATACAATAATAATGCGCTCTTAAAGGGAGAAATAGTCATTGAAGACGCAAGGAGAATGAATTTCTGAGGAGCTTGTAGCGCTTACTCGGACTACCTGGGGCACATGTAATTTTTGTTCTGGGAAACGTCATCAGCATAAGTTTGAGAAACACTAACTTAAAAACAAAAGTAATGTTAGGGGGAACAACATTTTCTGTTCGTTAGGGGGAACAACATATCTGTTCGTTAGGGGGAACAACATATCTGTTCGTTAGGGGGAACAACATATCTGTTCGTTAGGGGGAACAACATATCTGTTCGTCTCAATGACAAACAACAATTCTTTAGATATACAATAATTTTAAAATGTTGCACTTTTAGACACACTTAATTTAACTTTACTGTAAACTTACGATGCCAGTTTTGCTTTTGCCTTTAAAAGCGCTATACATGTACGTCGAAGTTGATAGTATAAGCTGAAATAATGTTTTTTCGTCAGCTGGCTTTATATTATAAATATGCAAATAAACAATATGGCATTTATATGGTTTGTAATAAAGCGTTTTGTACTGTAAAAGTATGCTATTTTTTCTTTTTTTTTTCTTTTCAGAAGTGCATCCACATGGCGATCACGTTCAAGAGGCGTCCCATTTGGATCAAGAAAAGGCTTCATCTTCTGAACCAAGCGGGACACCAAAGCTCCTCGCTCTTCTCAAAGGGGGGCTATTTCAAGGCTTTGCTTTACATCGCTTCCAGGAAATACGTAGAATTATTCTAAAAGAAATAAACAAAAGCCAATTTTGTGGTTCAAAGTGTGTATTGGACTTAAACAAAATTTATTTAAAAAAACAACAACTAATTAAGATGTTAAAAAATATATCATTTTACTGAAGACACTTTTTTTTCAAATCTTGGCCTACGCTGATTAAGTGCAACCCTTAAAAGAAGCAGCTATTGCCGATGAATCTACATAAACTTATATGCTATGTCACATGGACAGTGGCACTTTCTTTGACCTAGTTGTTCAAGCTGGGCTGTCCAGTCGGCTAAACAAAGTCCTAACACCATGGCGATGTTCCAAAACGGGGAGAGTAACTACTCCATCGTCGGGGCCACTACGTCCATCAGCCCCACTACATTTTCTTACGGTAATTCAACTTTTGATTACATAGAAGAGCCTGAGGGTGCCCTTAAGCGACTCTTTGACGCGTACCACCCTATTCACGGCTACCTTGCGCCGGTGATATGTGTGCTGGGCATCATCGCCAACTGCCTGAATATCGTCGTCCTCACCCGCAAGAACATGATATCTCCAACCAACGTCCTGCTGACTTGGTTGGCCATTTCCGACGGCCTTACAATGATGGCCTACCTTCCTTTCGTGATACTCAACTACCACATTTACAAAGGTGAACCGTCTCCTCTAAGCAATGCTCGCTTCATCATGTTTTTCGCCATCTTCAGCGTGGTCGTCCACAGCATTTCGATCTGGCTGACGGTCTCGTTGGCGGTGTTTAGGTACGTCTTCATCAGGTACCCGCGCAGGGGCGCCAAGCTGTGCAGCACGTACAGGGCGAAGCTCACCGTCTTTATCGTCTGCGTGGTCGTCACCATGGTGTGCATCCCCAACTCCGTCAGCTATGAATTCAAGAACAGTGGGTCGGGCAACACAACGTCCTGGTTCATTGAAATCAAATCTGACACGCCGGGCTTTCAGTTTCTAAAGAACTTCAATCTTTGGATCCAGGGTATTCTCCTCAAGCTGCTCCCTTGCCTCTTGCTGGCCATCCTCAGCATACTGCTCATCAAGCAGATGAAGGACGCCGAGAAAAGACGAAAGAAGCTGATGAACAAGAACAGCTCCAAGCTGGAAGACGACTCCAGACGTCACCGCAAAACCAACCGGACCACCCGCATGCTCGTGGTAGTGGTGGTCCTCTTCGTCCTGACGGAGACCCCTCAGGGAATCCTCCAACTTCTCGGGGGCATCATCGAAAGTTTCTTCATGAAAGTGTACAGCCCCCTCGGGGACATCCTGGACATCCTGGCCTTGTTCAACAACGGTATTAACTTTGTCCTCTACTGCACAATGAGTAAACAGTTCCGGGATACGTTTATTAAAATTTTCCTCAGTGACATCGTCAAGGCCACGAGCATTAGGAGTGAGACTCAACTGATGACTGCGAGGACCACGCGAGTGTCTGAAGTTTGAAAAACATTGAAATGAGCCTTGCTGTTGAATTAGTAAATAATTTATTGATAACAGTGTAACATAAAAACTCTTTAAGTTAAGATCATATGAACTGTATATAAAACCAAAAGCTCATTACGGATCATATTCGCTGTTATTATATTACCAAGTAAACTCTTATATTACCTATTTATAGTCCTAATAATTAGTACATTACCTATGAAAATAATAACATATAATATTACTCATAACATAGTTATAACATTTCACCTCTTTAAGTGTTGTATAAAATACAATTTCACAAAACATATCTTTGTGGAAAGAATGTTGAGTCTTCGAGTCTGAATATTAATTAGGTGTGGCTACGTAGACCTAGCCGTGACCCAATGTTTTTGCCCCATTCAACTAAGACCAATTCGTTGTCTGCGGATGGACTATTTAAGGTCACTTTTCGCCCTCTACGCCTTTTTTTTGACAGTAGCTTCCCTTTTGGTCTCAACACTGTATAGCCTTTGATATGACGAGATCCCCTCTGAGCGTCATTGACTTGACTAAGTAAGCCGAGATGTCGTAAGGAAACGCAGAGACAACAAACACTTCCTGGCGCGAGGCTAGTGTTGTTGGTCGGTCGTTGGACAGAGGCTTCGGGCAGCACAACTAAACCGATGTGGCGTATTACATTGTCAATGAAATAAACTTGAAATAACTTGTACGGATTTCTTTCTTGAAAAAAAAAATGCTATCTAACTTTTATTAACAATATACAAAGATTCAACTTGAGATGAAATATAAATCTAGTAAAAATAATATGAAATGATATTTAAAACAAAGTCTAACCCGCTACAAAAACAAAGGCCTTACTATTTTAAGTCTCAGGGTCTTCTGCCTCTTGACAATTGAATTACGACAGACCCTACTGGAGTTTCATCATTCTGTCCTGCCCAAAACCAGAAGCACACTACAGTGACCAAAATGGAAGTCTACAAGGCATGCGTTATGAGTACACTACTGTATGGCAGTGAATCATGGACCACCTACGCAAAGCAACAGAGAAAATTAAAGTCATTCCATGTCTCCGTATGATCTTAAAAATCACATGTAAAGAAAAAGTGTGCAATACTGAGATCCTTGCGCGAACAGGTATTCCCAGCATCTTTACAGCCCTCAGACAACGCCGTTTGCGCTGGCTTGGACATGTTCGCCAGATGGAAGACAAGCGCATCCCGAAAGTAATCCTTTACTTATAACTCGCGACTGGCTCATGAAAACCTGGTCGCCCCCACCTCCGTTACATAGATGTAATAAAACGGGACCTCAAATCAGTGAACATCAATACTGACCATTGGAAAGACATAGCTCTAGACCGCACCAGATGGAGAGAGACAGTGACCAAGAAAACTATGGACAGTGAAAGTACATTGGTCTCGGCTCAGGAAGAAAAACGCACAATCCGAAAAACGGCCAGCTCCTCTACCACCAAAGCAAAAGCCACCTTAACCTGCGCTATCTGTGGACGGGAGTGTCTCTCCAAAATAGGGCTCCACAGCCACATGAGGAAGTGTGCGAGATGAACCATAGTCGTTCTACGACTGAAGTAGGCCAACCTGCCCAAAAAACTATCACTAACTTTCTCCGTTACCTTGGAAACACACCCTCCATAATAGTTATAAAACTAGTCTTGCTGTTTACTGACACAAGAATGTGGGTTTTAAAAGATCACTTTTGTCCTTTTGTCCTGCACTGTTCACATGACACTTCCTTGGACATAGTGGAGAGCTTGCATTTATAACAAATCAACGTCTCATTTTCAACTTTCTCAAATTAAACATTTAATTATTAATATATCACTACATACTTATGTCTCTTTACAATGCTAGAGAAAATTTACCACTTGAGTTTAATTGCCTTTTGATTTGTACTCTCTAATATTAGTTTTCAAATTACCTTTGATTACCTAAAGAAATTATTTTTAGAGGGTGCCTCATCCAACTAATACTACCCCCCCCCACCCTGCCTCTCCGTCGGTGAGATGAAATACAATCTATTGCTTCGTTCCAGTCACGTGATCAACATGCAAAACATTCAGAACAAAAGGCAAGTCAACATGCGAGTGTAGTCCTCCAACAGTAACCTAGTTATCTTCTCTTTCTATTTCAACACTTCATTTTTTAAATTTCCAACGGGCCCAAGTTTCCCTTTTTTTTTTTTCCTTTATCTGGTTTTTTTTTTAAATCTATTTTTGTTTTATTGTATTTATTTATTTTAAAATTTAGCTTTTGTTTCTAAGAGCAATAATTTGTGTTTATTTATTTAGTGCTTTCTTCTTTGTGACACACACACACTCACACACTTGCTGTTTCAACTCTTGGCCGTTGGCTTGCACACAACTCGGCTTCAATGGAAGTCTCCAGAGTGTCAAAAAGTTGTGTGTCTCTACGTAGATACATCACCAAGAGCGAGACTTCAAGTCAAATCGTAAATGAAAACCTTTGCCTTTAGCTGTCCTCCAGTCTGTTGGACCGTTGGGGCATCACACATGATCTGTTGATAGTCTTTCTCCATTTCTTTTGCCAAAATTCGAGCCTCTTTCATGGCCAGGGCGTTCCTTACTCCCATCGCCTCTTTTGTCTGCCTCTCTATCTTTTTCCTGGTTCTGTTCCCTGCAGGAAATATTGGCGAGCCCTGTGTATCTCATAATAGTCTTAACTTGTGTTTTTTTTTTTTACAGTGGTTAGAAGGTCACCATTAGGCCTGACCGCCATTGTGATACTGTTTCGTATTTCCACGTTTCTTTTATGGTCTTTCTATTTGTGACAGAATGTTTCAGAAACATCCCTAGTCCATGGCTAGGAATTTTCTTTTCAATTCTTCTGTTACAGTCCAGTATTCGCGCGCTTACGGGAATGTCGCCTTGACCAATGTAAGCAACATTCTGTGCTGAAAGTCAAGCTCTTGACTTTCTAAACTGGTCTTGAACTTCTCAACTGCTGCTGTAAACTGGGCTATCCTTGCCAGTTATTCAGATTTGGTTCCTGTGTCTGAGACGATAATTCCGACATCTATGAAGCTTGAGACACGTGTTCAGGTCTTCCCATCCTGATGTCGAGAACATTTCCCGAGTCTTGGCTTCACTAACCCTTGTCACTTGGTCACTACACTTGCACCAAGTTCTTATAAGGGATTCGTTGCTCTTAATCTCATTACTGTTGACGTTGAATGTTGTTTTTTTTTTCTGTGATGCAAATAATAGTTAAGAAAAATACTGTAAAACTTAAACAAACTGTAGTATCAAGTTTTTCAAGATACTGTGATTCTTCAGCTTTATTTTTATTTTTTAATCATCTAGCTTTTTTTTTTTTGGTTTTGTAACTATTTCTCAACATTTTTAATTTGTTCCTAAAATGTAATCATTTCTGTGTATTTATTTCAATTGTTTTTCTGGCTGCTTTTCATTAATTGATTTAACTTTTTTGGGCCAGCATTATTTCATTTATTTTCTGTATGTACACAAAAACTATTATTGAAATCTATTTTTTATAGAAAAATAACTTTTTTTTTTTTTAATTAGGCTGAAAAATAGGAATGAAGAGTATTTATGGTTTTCACTATTTGAATAGAAACTTATAGTATTATAAGTATGTTACAGTTATTGAAACAAATGTTTCATGAAAAAAAAAATATTGCCTATAAAGGCTTAATACACAAATGGCTTCCGAGTTCTGTTTGATGAAACTAATAAACGTTTTTACATTTTAAAGATTTACAAATATTGTTTTCTAAATTAAAAGCATAGTTATGTTTTAAGTCTACTATAATCAATATATAGTTTATTTTGTTTCGTTACATCGAGATTGTTATTTCTTGTTTTTTTTTACTTTCAATAAATGAAACTTCAAAAATTATTTTAAAATTTTTAAGTTTACATTTAAGCTTTGAAAAAATTCGCAGACTTTTCACAATGTCCAATTCTTGGTTCACTAAAGGGGGGGGGACAATCTTTCTCTGGATTAGTCCGATGGTAAAACTTATGATTTCTGTTATAAAATGTTAGTCAGTGGCTCCATTGTCAGTTTAAATCCTCCAGTCTTGAAATACCTGAACACATGTCTGTATATTCATTTGATTTGTTAGCGAGAACTTTTCAAAGAATAGATGAATTAACGTCGTGAGAAATCTTTTCTGTTTGAATTTAACATCTGTAATTAGAATGTCACGTGATAAGTGTGTAGGAGGGGGGTCGTCAGGGTGGATTGGGTGTCAAAATCGGCACGGGCATTTATATACCATCCGGCCCATAATTTGTGTATCGTATGCTGGGCATCCAATTCTACCTGTCCTCAAAACCATTATGTTTGATAAAGTACTCCTTTCAGAAATTGCCATCTATGGGGCAGATGTTGTAAAGGTCATTAGTTTCTGTAAAGGTCATCTGTTTTGTGGCCCAGGGTTTATGACGATATCATGCGGCCAGCACAACGACCAACCAGCTTCACTTTACCCCAATGAATGTCAGGTAACCATTTGAGCTGAGTGGATCCCGAAATTAAATTAATCTCAGTTATATAAAAATATTATAAAACCTACAACAATTCAATACGTGTTGTAGTGAGATCCAGGTGGCTATTTTAGTGGTCCTTTTGGTCCATTTGGATACCGGACCACCGGGCATTTGCCCGAAATTCCGTAGCCAGTCCGCCCCTGGGGGTCAGGGTAAAGAAAAGATGTGTGTGTATGTGGATTATTGTTTGTACCCAAGAGAAGTCTTAATTTAAAACATGTGTTTTTGTTACTGTTGTCTTTCTGACATATTGTGAATAGCTTGATAAGTGTATATAATGATTGCTTATACATTTCGGCTCACTTGGACTAGCAGTTATATACCTAGACTGAGTGATGCAGAGTGGGACATTACTAGTCTACTGATGAAAGATGTTATGTAGATGTCAACAGATCATGTCAGATCTGAGAAAGTGCTTTCGTTTTTAATTGTTGGGTTGATTTGAAATATGTAAATCTAATAAGTGATATGTAACTGAATGCATTGTGTAATTACTTCCCTTGTATCTACTAATTAACTGATCTAAGCTACTGATCTAAGCTACTGATCTGATATACTGTAATTTAAACATATACCATGTACTCTTCATCCACTGTGTTCGTATCTTAACTAAATTATTGACGACATTTATGTATTTCATCTCATGTAGGATCATTTCTTTGATCACCTTTGTACAGGCTCATCAACTAGACAGTATTACACTTTGAGTTCATCAGCTAAACATTCATTTGGTGATCCATTTATGTGCAATTTTTTTTTGTTAACCATCCCACATACTATGTACTCTCTTGTTTTAAAATTAATATGATCTTTAAAACCCGATGGACTAACATGAAACCGTGTGAAAATCTTTGTATAGGATAACAGGTCATTGTTCATCTAACACATCCTATGTTTTTTACACATGTGACAGTAATAATCAAATCCTATAACTGAATAAAAGTTTGTGATATTTGCTTTAGAATTGTGTTTGTCTTTTATTGAGAATAGAAAAAGAATACTAGATATGAAGTGATCTGATCTGATAGCGTAATGGTCTAGTTCAACTGGTCTGCATTATTGCAGTAGACTCGAACGCCAATCTTTACTTTTCTTCGGGACGGATTAAATCCATTGCTGCTAGAAAAGAAAACAAAAAGATGACTACTGCAATGACTACATATAAGGATGAAGAAGAAAAACTAGAAGAAATACTTTTTTTAAGATAGTACATTCATTATGCAACATATAATTAAATATAATATTTTAAAAGATTATTTCTTTTAAAATTATCTCAAATCGGGTATGCAAGACCTGGTACTGACATCGTCATCTTCTTGATTGAAACATTCTACCAATGGACCTCATTCACCAAGCGTAAACAAACACCATTTAGCCACGTGCTAATATTGATAAAACAGCGAAAAAAAACTGTCACGTGATAGGTATTGTGTATTAGGTCATTTGTATAGAAGAGATAGAGAATCACGTGGCTAAACTTTGTTTGTTTACGATTTGTGAATGAGGTCCATTAGGCCAACAGGGGTTGAGGGGTTGTATAAGGTATCTATTATTGATTATAGTACGTTTATTACGCGTAGAACTCTTAAGATCAGGTCTAGATCTAGATCTACTTCTAAATCTAGAATATAAATAGTATCTATATTAGATTTACGTAAAAATATATGCAAAGCGCGGATAAATATCAATAAACTTTAAAGCAACTTTAAATTTAATAAACATTTTGTATTGAATAATCCAACTAATATACATCTAGGTCTTAAAATCTAGAATTTGAAGATGATGCGCAAAATTGTCCTGAAGAATCAACATTAATTTGTTAAACTATGGAATTAATAAAGCCTTACATTCGGAAATTCCCGAACGTGAAGTCCTTTCAAGAATACGATAGTCCTTTCGGAATCAATGTTGCCCCTAGATCTAAGTCAAGTACTCAAGCCGAATTTATATTTTTTTTTTATACTTTGAACAATTAAAACTGTCCAACGTGCGAAATACATCAACTGTTAAATTTCTAGGAAAATTGTTAGAGCCTTTTTTTTTTTGCGAAAGGGGAGGGGGGGTTGTGATTAGTGTCCATGCAGCTTCCAACTTTTTGGTTCCAAGTTCCCTGAAGTTCTGACAAATAGAGAGGTCTTGTTAAAAATAAAAAAGTTCCCCTTTCAGATCTATTGGGCTGACGATGTGAAGTGTAAAGGTCATCTGTTTATATGGACCACGGTTAACGATGGTGTCATGTGTCCAGCGCAACGAACAACCGCCTTTACTTTTACCCCAACTCATGTCTGGTAACCATTAGGTCTGGGTGGGCTCAAAGAAGCTGAAATTGAAAATTCCTGTAGACACCAGGATTTGAACCCGGCACCCGCGGTTCAGAAGCCAAGCTTTTTATCGTTCAGCCACCAATAGCTGAGAAGAGGAAGATTTTGGTAAATTGATAAATATAGTTTTAAGGGCGGAGTTCTTCCCCTTTGCATAAGCATAGAGTATTTTTTAATAAGATTGTGTTTTTTTTTATTTTGCTTGTTAAAAAGCTTTATACCAACTTTGTCTGGTACACTTTGTATGCACGTTGTTTCTCTCACACCCCATTGTAGTAACAAATAAAACTGTACACAATCATTTGTTGCACCTAACAAAACATAATACAATTTTTAAAAATTATCAATTTCGTTTGGTATATGCGAGATGTGGCTTAATTATTCCTCTTATTATTTGTTTTACATTTATTTCTGCTACTTCCCATTCTCGGATCAAATAGAAATTTAGCATAATTATTCATAGTCGATAACAATACATGAATCGATCAAAAAATTGGTCCATCAATTAATCAATTAGGGGTAATTAATTATTTTTGTTTCATAGAGAAAAAGGGAGTTTATTCATGCAGCATCGAGATCTATGCCAGTGATTTTGTGGTTATTCTCTTAAACAAGCTTTGGGGTTTTTTTTAAAGAGTTTTTTTTTTATTCTTGTTTGTTTTGTTGACTTTTGTTTGTTTCAGAAGACTAAACTGTAAAGTAGGAATGATACATAAAATACTGAACCATCATTGACAAATAGAACAAGCGTAAGCTAATAAAATACTACATAAAGCACAAAGGTTAATGTAGACCTATATTGCTTGTTTCATTTGCAAGGACAAACTTATACAAGTGCTCCTTCTTCTCTGTTGCCATTAGATTATGGAATGGATTGTCTGAATTCGCCAGGAAAACAAAAGACTTAGTGCCTGATTGACATGCATGAGTAGAGACTGACACGGATATCCGTAGAATGTAAATATCTGCTCTTTTGAAATAAAAGTATGTAGTAATTTATAAGATGAGGTTTTTTATCGTTGTTTTCTTTGGTTGTTGTTTTGTTGCTGTTTTGTTGTTGTTTTTGTTGATGTTTTAGGCACTTTTTTCATTTGCAGTTTTTGTTCTTTTGTTGTTTTGTAGACTCTCATTAAATAGGTAAATAGCCAGACCACTCCGTCTCTTAGTCTTACCATTGCAAAGAGAAGAAAAACGTTTGGTAGAGCAAATATCATTCACTCCTGATAGGATGAGAAATCTCACACCAATACATAAACTAACCAGCGTAGAATCATTATCACTGATTGGTCAGCGGGTCTGGGAATGGACTTTCAAGTGGACTACAAGCCCACTTCACTTAAACCAGGCTAACGAGATTTTTAAAGGCTCCTTCTGGTTATGGCAATGAAAATAGTTGCCCCGCGGGATACGCTGGACAAAGCTGTAGATCCTCCTGTGGGTGCGGGCAATCGAAAGGGCGGGGTAGCCGCTAAGAGAGTTGGAGAAACCGGAAACACTTCACCCATTTTAGAGCCTCTTTCGATTTATCTGAGAGTAGTTTAGTTGTTTAGAGATATTATTGTTTTATTTTATCTTTTTTTTAGCTAGAAACGAGTATGTATTTTCTTAACAATTATTCTCTTACTACATGAGGTTCAGTTTATTTATGAACAAGGAAATTATTGGTTGTGTGATCCTTGACTCAGCCAAATGGAAACATTGAAGTTTTGCATCTAAAGACTGTCCTAAATATAGAAGCAAGAAAATAATCAAGTTTTGGGTACAAGTAATCATAACAGAACCTGCACAGACTGAACTCATTGTCTGCTAGTTGATAGATCTAGTGTGTACATTTACCTTAGTTTTAGCGCAAATATCCCACAGGCACGTACTACCCGGATGCGCAAAATAACAAAAATAAGTAAAAATAAAATGGTACAACCCGCACCTTTATATACCCCGCATGTGCAAAGCTCAACAGACGTTTGTCCCTCGAGGATATCGTAGAACAGAATTTAAATCCGTCCGATATATATAATATTGATATAATATTTGCCATTCCGTCAACTCGCACTATAGCAGAAAGTAAAAATTCCATTTTCAGAGCTCAGACTGAAAATCAGAAGAATAGTCAGACAGTGAAAATAACACGTGACCTTATTGGTTAAGGAGGAGAGTGGCGGGGTGGGGAGGGGGGGGAGTAAAGGGATATTCAAATTTACAGGCTGGTTCAACTCAGCGTTATAGATATAGATACAAGAATAATCTGGCCAAAATAATGTATTGGGGAGCATTGAACTTGATATCAATATATTGGGGAGCATTGAACTTGATATCAATAGATTGGGGAGCATTGAACTTGATATCAATAGATTGGGGAGCATTGAACTTGATATCAATACATTGGGGAGCATTGAACTTGATATCAATAGATTGGGGAGCATTGAACTTGATATCAATAGATTGGGGAGCATTGAACTTGATATCAATAGATTGGGGAGCATTGAACTTGATATCAATAGATTGGGGAGCATTGAACTTGATATCAATAGATTGGGGAGCATTGAACTTGATATCAATAGATTGGGGAGCATTGAACTTGATATCAATAGATTGGGGAGCATTGAACTTGATATCAATAGATTGGGGAGCATTGAACTTGATATCAATAGATTGGGGAGCATTGAACTTGATATCAATAGATTGGGGAGCATTGAACTTGATATCAATACATTGGGGAGCATTGAACTTGATATCAATAGATTGGGGAGCATTGAACTTGATATCAATACATTGGGGAGCATTGAACTTGATATCAATAGATTGGGGAGCATTGAACTTGATATCAATAGATTGGGGAGCATTGAACTTGATATCAATAGATTGGGGAGCATTGAACTTGATATCAATAGATTGGGGAGCATTGAACTTGATATCAATAGATTGGGGAGCATTGAACTTGATATCAATAGATTGGGGAGCATTGAACTTGATATCAATAGATTGGGGAGCATTGAACTTGATATCAATACATTGGGGAGCATTGAACTTGATATCAATAGATTGGGGAGCATTGAACTTGATATCAATACATTGGGGAGCATTGAACTTGATATCAATAGATTGGGGAGCATTGAACTTGATATCAATAGATTGGGGAGCATTGAACTTGATATCAATAGATTGGGGAGCATTGAACTTCATATCAATAGATTGGGGAGCATTGAACTTGATATCAATAGATTGGGGAGCATTGAACTTGATATCAATAGATTGGGGAGCATTGAACTTGATATCAATACATTGGGGAGCATTGAACTTGATATCAATAGATTGGGGAGCATTGAACTTGATATCAATAGATTGGGGAGCATTGAACTTGATATCAATAGATTGGGGAGCATTGAACTTGATATCAATAGATTGGGGAGCATTGAACTTGGTATCAATAGATTGGGGAGCATTGAACTTGATATCAATAGATTGGGGAGCATTGAACTTGATATCAATAGATTGGGGAGCATTGAACTTGATATCAATAGATTGGGGAGCATTGAACTTGATATCAATATATTGGGGAGCATTGAACTTGATATCAATATATTGGGGAGCATTGAACTTGATATCAATATATTGGGGAGCATTGAACTTGATATCAATATATTGGGGAGCATTGAACTTGATATCAATATATTGTTACCTAGAAGGACAAAGGCAGGGACTACATGACACAATAACAAATAAATAGCATAGGAACAAATCAACGGGCGAAGCTGGTGTATATATATATATATTCTCTTTCTATCCGACTCCCCTCCGCTCCCCCCCCTTTCCCAATTCTCTTTCCCTTTCTCTGTATTAATTTTTATCTGCCTGTCTGTCTATGCATACGTCACGTGCAGACCCAGTCTGTGGAGCCCGCCCATTTCTCGTCGTCTCCCTTCAATCCTGTTTTGTGCATTTCTCCATGACCGCACCGTTCTATTAACCCTTTCCCTTCCAGCCACATTAACCCATTGGGCCTTGACTATAGAGCCGTCTGACAGCCATGATCCAGGTTTTCCCTCGTAGCTATGTTCTTGACAGAAGATAATCTCGCTGCCAAAGAGACAGAGAGAGAAACTCTCTAATCCACCTCGCTAGAACAGACATTGCAAGAAATATATTTAATTACAAGTAATGCAGGTATTTTTTTTCCTGTAAAATTACTTTAAATGAAAATTCTATGAGAAAATTGTAGAAACTATTTTAATTCCTAATGAGGTAATTTTTGGTAGTATAAATATTAATATTTTTTTTTATCAAAAATGGCATAACAAAAGTAAACTCTAGAATATATATATATAGAGAGAGAGAGAGAGATAGATAGATAGATAGATAGATAGATAGATAGATAGATAGATAGATAGATAGATAGATAGACCAAGCTAATGATTAACCTTGTGGCAAGGCCGGTCTTAACCATTCCGGGGCACTATGCGGACTGCGCAGGGGCCCTGTCTGGGTAGGGACAATGATAATAAGTGAAAATTAAGATTTTGTATTAGAAAATAAATTCGCCTTTGCAATTTATTCATTCTTTACTAAGTACAAAATCAAGATCACACAAAATTTACAAGCCTTGCGTTTAACGAAGTCATACAGTATATAAAAATTCTGTTTCCTACGTAGATCAGGGTCAGTATCAAGAATTATCAAATGTTTCAACTATATTCGACAATTGTTGACCTCAAGTAATTTTTCATTAGTTTGATGCGCGAGAAGTCTCTTTCATCAGATGCTATAGTTACAGGTATTGTATAATGCCGGTTTTTTTTATTGCGCTTAGGATTAGCGTTTTCCATATTGAATGACACCCAAAATGATAATTGTTCTATATTTAGGAGTTTTATATGAGTTTTCATAAGATTTTTATAATTTCAGGAGATTTCCAGGAGCTCTTGGTAAATCAGAAGGCCGCGGGAAATCTGTTATAGGTTATAAAAGGGTTTCATTTAATAATTTGCGCGAGGCCTATAAAAGTGCGGGCCCACTTCGGTCGCATAGGTTATAGTGGCCTAAGGCCGGCCCTGAGTTGTGGTTTATCTGCGTTCAGTAAGAAAGAAGTGCTGATAATATATAACCTCTTGGAAACGACTATGGATCCTCTCATGGAAGAGAAACGAATACTTGGGCATTAGCTATGGTCGAACAATGATCTGAACACACCCAATTGATCTATTCAAAGGAACGGCGAGTTCCGATACAGTTTGGGATCAGTGGCATCGCAGGCTCTGAAAGGGCTGCCTATGGATAACAGACTCCTTATTTTTCCCCAGGGTTGACTCCCGAAGCATTTCCATTGTTGGTTCAGCTGCAAAGCAGCAGATGTTTGAATAAAGAGTTTTCCTTCTCTTAAGAGGGTAGCCAGCCAAGGCTAACGAGTTTCTCCTGCCCGAAGCTGATAACCAATGTATATTAAATTAAAAGAAATAATACACTTTTTTTTTTCACTCTATAGCACTATCCAACTATAAATCTGCAAGCCATTCTCTTGATGCATGTGGTAATTTTTAATGCTTGGTTGCTAGCAGTAGTCTTAAAATCTGACGTCGTGGCGTTGTTTAGTTTAATATTGTTAGTTTAATTTATTTACGCATTTCACCAAACCTTTTCTTGTTTTATTTTCATACTTTTTACAAAGCTTATATCAACTAGCTCTGTCTGTATGGTAAAAAGTTTGTACACGTTATTTCTCCCAAACCCAATCTGGGATCAAGCTGAAATTTTGCACTATTATTTCTTATAACTGACAATACGAGAATCAATTTTTAAAAAATTAACCACTTAGTAATAAATATTTTTTGGTATCTCAAACAAGGGAAAGAATTTGTACCTGACTGAAGTGGTGGTATAAGGTGAATTGGTCCCCTTTATATATTGTTGCCTGAGGCTTAGTGAACACAGTTGTGAAATAGCTTTGGTCCACAAGTTTGAATTCAGATCGTTCACTTTAAAAAAAAAAAAACATTTAAAAAGCGATCAGCAAGATACCCCGTTCTTTCTTCTCCTACCCCTTTCCAACTGGACCAGACAAGTGATAGGATCATAGCATATTAATAAAGCTAAAAGCGTGAAATAGTGCTAAACAAAACAATTTGTAAAAAAAAATATTTCTAATCACACAGATGTATTAATGTTAGTCTAGATCTATTACAAATTTAATTTCATGACTGATCCAAACAAAATGATACACTTAATATAGGCTTTTTTTATTGGAAAAATTGTTTTTTTCCTATTTTGCTTGTTTCTTTAGATTCCATCACATTGCCTCAACATTTGTTCATATCTCTTTCTCTTCTGTTTCTATGTTACTTGATTTTATTGCTTGAAGAACGTAAACGGAATCTTTAAAAGAAAACATTCACACTTCCCTGGCTACACAGACAGTAAAAGGAATACCCTAAATCGAAACCACCTCTGCCTTGCGGCTATACAAGACATGGGAAAGGGAGTCAACCCTAAGAATAAATCCTAGTGCCCAGACAGAAACTGCAAACTGTGTCGGGTATTTGTCGTTCCTGTTTGGAGAAAGGGAAACTGATGTGTGGGCGCCATCATTCCATCGCTAATGCCCAGGCTTTCGCCTCACAATTTAGGAGATCAGCCATAGTCGTTCTCTTAGTGAAGAGGGTCACCCAAGTCTATAAGTCAAAGTCCTTTGATCACATTTCAGAACATAGTCCAACAATGAATGAGGAGCTCAAATGTAGTCAATCTGAGTGTTTCAATTTGTTTGGACCAATAAAAATGATCTTACCTTATCTAATCTCACAACGAAAATGGCCAAGCCCTGTAGATCACAACTCAATCTCCGTTCAGGATTTGAACCTGCGGTATTCTTAGATCAGCTATCCCCTCCCCCCCCCCCCCTTTCTCTCTTTTTCTCTGCTTCTTTCTTTATTCAAACCTTGTATCTTTTCTGTTTTCATCGATTCCATTTGTTTCTCTCTAAATTCCTCCTTTTATCCATCTCAATACTTTTCTGTCGATCTTTCTTAACTGTCTTTCTGTTTATGTCTTTGTCTTTCTGTTTATCTCTTTGTCTTTCGGTATTCATGTGTGTGTTTGTGTGTGAGTGTCATGTGAATGGAATAAAAGCCAGACATTTGTCCTGTCTGCCTCCAAAGCTTGTGTCTGTGTCCACTCAAAATGTCACTCCGACTTTCGGTTTACTCCTGAGATGCCAATCTATCTTCATTAGCGAAACCCTCTGTGTTGATTGTGATCCAACTACACATGAAACAGATAGGTTTTAAAAGCAGTTCGACAATTTGCAGACGATTTGTTAAACAGATACATAGGAAGCCCTAGGCTTATCATAGCGAGCACAGCCAAACAAAAGTTTCTTTAGTGTCAAGAAAACATTTTGTGTAGTGTTATGGAAGCATATGTTGTGTTGTCAGCAAATGTTTGTACTGTATGGGAATGATATCACTGACATATCTGTAATTATGAGTTTGTGTTTCAGTCTTTTTATCTTTCTTCTAAATAGTTCCTTTTAAAGACTTTAAATGTTCGAATAGCCTTACCTTTAAAACACACACACACACACACTGTGCTGCAGGCGAGATAAATCATGTTCCTTATTTTATGATAATAACATTTTATATTTGTCTTACATTAATATTTCGTGAATGCAATAAAAAAAATTAGCTGGAAAAAAATAAAAACTAGAAAATTAAACTCTATGCATACTCTAGTTAGATAGATAGATAGATAGATAGATAGATAGATAGATAGATAGATAGATAGACAGACAGACAGACAGATAGATAGATAGATAGATAGATAGATAGATAGATAGATAGATAGATAGATAGATAGATAGATATAGATAGATAGATAGATAGATAGACAGACAGACAGATAGATAGATAGATAGATAGATAGATAGATAGATAGATAGATAGATAGATAGATAGATAGATAGATAAAACAAGTGGAGAATTTAGGGTCAGACAGTTTAGGTTAGAGATTAATGAGTGGAGCGAGACCAATCGTTATATTAGGCCTCCACTATGACCTGCGATGTCTTAACCTGTGGGCAGTGGAGACCAATAGCTCGTTGACACGGGTTGCGACGTCGCAGGTCAATATTGATGTCCATTGAAAAAATATAAAATAGATAGATTATTATTATTGTTGTCGAAAAACTTATGTAGTTGGGTTTCTAGGTTTTAAGAACACTAGTGACATGTAGTTGGGTTTCTAGGTTTTAAGAACACTAGTGACATGTAGTTGGGTTTCTAAGTTTTAAGAACACTTGTGACATGTAATTGGGTTTCTAGGTTTTAAGAACACTAATGATATGTAGTTGGGTTTCTAGGTTTTAAGAACACTAGTGACGTGTGGTTGGGCTTCTAAGTTTTAAGAACACTAGTGACGTGTAGTTGGGTTTCTAAGTTTTAACTTAGCTTTTCTACAGCGGTGACGTCTTGTGAAAGGGGAGACAATTTCAGCTTTAGGGCAGGTTGAAAAAGTGGTCAATGAAGATTGACATAATGAAGAATCACAACGGAACACTCCAAGATTGAAATGCAATGTTTAAGGTAAATGAATGGACTCTTCACATGCGAGTTGTATGAGCTTTGAGCATGTCAGAGCTGCCCTACTCGCACAGCGACATTGTAATATAGGCAGCATCCCCTGGTCAGTAACGGATCCAGAACACACATAGCCCCTACTGCCCCCCCCCAACCCTCAGTTCCGCCAGGACTATGATTGGAGTTGGAAATATTTTGAAAGATTATTCCCTCTGTCCTAAGGAAGAAATGTACTACGATGAAGCTTGCTCCAAAGAGGACAGAAAAAGAGATTTATAAAAGCAACCAATATTTTATCAAGAGGGAAAAAGGAAACTGTACTCCATCTATTTGGTTGTATGCTAGAAACTTTTGTAGTTAGATAGATGGATTTTTTACATTTTAAGTCTGTTTGTTTAGATTAGTTTGGTTTTGTTACTTGCGGCAGTGTTATTGTTGTTAGAGGTATTATGTTATGGAGAATTTACTTTGTACAAAACTTATATCAACTAACTCTGTCTGTCTGTCTGGTAAAAAGTTTGTACACGTTATTTCTCCCACACCCAATTTCGGATCAAGCTGAAATTTTGCACAATTATTTATTTCTTGACAAAACAAGAACCAGTTTTAAAAAATTAACCGATTAGTTAATTATCTATTAGTAATTAATAATTTTGTTTGTATTTCGAACAACGGAAAGAATTGGTACTTGGCTGATGAGGTGGTATAAGTTGAATTAGTCGCCTTTGTACTTACTTTGCTTTAAAGTTTGAAACTAACAAAAGATAACTATAAGGCCTATTTTAATAAGCACTTCTCTGCTACAGTGGCAAGTGTATCTGCTTGAGGAAGCTTGAGGAGGCTAGAGCCCGCGAGTTCCAATCCAGCCCGTTCATTTTTTATTTTTATAAATGCATATAAAAAGCGATCACACAGATTCCCCCTTCTTTCTCCTCCCCACCCCTTTTCCAACTGGCCCAGACAAATAAGTGATAGGAGTATAGCGTATTGAGAAAGCTAAATGTATGACATTGAGCTAAACAAAAACAATTGGTCTAGTGTGTTTACTTAACTGCAGCTGTACCAATATTTTACTAAGGCAGCGAGATACACATTGGAGACCAAAAGAAAATCTGCTGCATAGGACAGACGTAGACAGCGAAAAGGGAACCCAAATCGACCACCGGCAGACAACGGTTTTGCCTGCACTGACAAAATATGTAGATGACAGCTAGGACTGTCACACGTAGCCAAGTGAAATAGTGTACTCCTCTTTAATCCCCGGACTCAAATGCAAGCCTTTTTAACACGGATGTTTTCCTAATATTTAACACTCATGTTTTCCTAATATTTAACACTCATGTTGTCCTTAGTTCATAATACAAATGTTGTTTTCCTAAACAATTTCCTGAACTTCTAAATCTTTAATGACCTAGACTTTTTAGTTCATAAGGTCTTGTGTGGCTAGTTCACACAATCCTAACTCAATGGTCTGTATTCCAAATATAACAGAAAGTCATTCATGGCAAGGACTCGATAGAAAACATGTAGATCTTGTAACGGATGCTTCCCCCCTCTCTGTACAGTATTCATAATGTTTTGTTCTTTTCGTTTATCAAACAAGCCAAAATAAAAAAGAAAGCAATCAAAACAGCACACGTGAAGGTCAAATTATTAGAAGGTCTACATTTAAACAAAATGACAGCCGGATTTCGGTAATCCAATGTAGTATTTGGATTAAATAGTACCGGAGAGCTCGCGTTGTGGCATCATATAGTCTTTCTTCATTAGCCGCGTATTGGATAATCCCTTGGTCTTTGGGAATAGTTTTATAGTTCAGTGCTAACTATGTCTCAGTAAGGATGTCCCAAGTTTATGTTTGGCTAATGAGATTCTAAAGCTTCGTGGGCGTGGGTACATACTTATGTCTGGTGACATCCCCAGAGAAGCTGAAATAAAATGTTGTTTACGTTTTGTGTTGGGTTCATGACATCATAGAATGAAGTTCGCTGCTCACGAGGGCGTAGCACGAAAAGTGATGACGCAATTTGTGGTTTAAGAGAGGCTCATATTTATGGGATTTCTTTTTTTTTGGTTTTAGTATTGCTGAATTTCAAAATGGAATCAGCGGTGGCGCAGTTCTGGGGGTGCATTTGAAGTTTATGACTTGCTACTATTTAAGTTTTTGAGGTTTACGCTTAGATATGTAGGCCTATAGTTTGAATGTTAGCCTATGTTTTAAAATGTAAGGTTTGATGCTTAGTGTTTTTAAGAAGTGCTAGGATCTTTATGTTTTGAGTTTTATGTTTTAAGGTTTATACAAACGTTTATACAGGGTGGTCGCTATTAAAGCGGAAAATTTGAGGGTCAAATGAGATGTTGAATAAAAAGCTCCACAAGCCAAGACTTATGTGTCATGGATGACTGCGTTTGGAGCTTGTTAATATCAGAGCTTCACAATTGTCCACGTGACATAAACTCTATTGATGATTGGAAGACAAGCTTGGGAAGAGCTTGGAACGATATCTTACAAGTTGCCCTTCAAAACGTTACCTGAGCTTGGATTTCTACGTAAAGACGCTGCTCTGAAGTCCACAGACGACATTTTGAACGTCTATGAATGTAATAAACATATGACTGGGGGAGGGAGAGATTAATGTTATTTTTGTATAAATCAATTGCTGTTTGACCACCTTTATTTTGATGCTTATTTTTTGAAGTTTTGTGCTTGATAATTAGGATTAAAGTAAAAAAAAGTAAAGTGCCCCTTACACGATCTTTAGGGCAGATGACATAAAGGTCATCTGTTTCTTTAGCCGATGGTTAACGAGGGTGTCATGTGGCCAGCCAACGTTTACTTTTCCCAATTAATGTCAGCTCGGGTGGACTCAGGAGCGTCTTAAAATTTCTGCGCCACGCGCTTTACAAGTCAGCCACCAGGCTTAGTGAACACGTTGGCGTAGATCAGTGTTTCATATAGTGGGGCAAGCGTGCCCCCAGGGATACGGGAAGAATTTGGAGGGGGTACGCGTTGCACCTCATTAACTATGCAATTTTTTCAATACCCATTTATTATGTTCTGTTAATAAATTAAAGTGTGGTGGGGGGAGGGGAGCGAGGGGTACTCAGCATTACAAAAATTGTACAAGGTGTACACAGAGGTCAAAAGGTTGTGAAACGTAAATGAAAACGTTTAAGGTTTATGTTGAGATGCTTCTTGTTTAAGATGCTTCTTGTTTGAAATGCTTTTTGTTTGAGATGCTTTTTATTTGAGATTCTTCTTGTCTGAGATGCTTCTTGTTTGAGATGCTTCTTGTTTGAGATGCTTCTTGTTTGAGATGCTTCTTGTTTGAGATGCTTCTTGTTTGAGATGCTTTTTGTTTGAGATGCTTCTTGTTTGAGATGCTTCTTGTCTGAGATGCTTTTTGTTTGAGATGCTTCTTGTCTGAGATGCTTCTTGTTTGAGATGCTTCTTGTTTGAGATGCTTCTTGTTTGAGATGCTTCTTGTTTGAGATGCTTCTTGTTTGAGATGCTTCTTGTTTGAGATGCTTCTTGTTTGAGATGCTTCTTGTTTGAGATGCTTCTTGTTTGAGATGCTTCTTGTTTGAGATGCTTCTTGTATGAGATGCTTCTTGTTTGAGATGCTTCTTGTTTGAGATGCTTCTTGTTTAAGATGCTTCTTGTTTTGAGATGCTTCTTGTTTGAGATGCTTCTTGTTTGAGATGCTTCTTGTTTGAGATGCTTCTTGTTTGAGATGCTTCTTGTTTTGAGATGCTTCTTGTTTTGAGATGCTTCTTGTTTGAGATGCTTCTTGTTTGAGATGCTTCTTGTTTGAGATGCTTCTTGTTTGAGATGCTTCTTGTTTAAGATGCTTCTTGTTTGAGATGCTTCTTGTTTGAGATGCTTCTTGTTTGAGATGTTTCTTGTTTGAGATGCTACTTGTTTGCGATGCTTCTTGTTTGAGATGCTTCTTGTTTGAGATGCTTCTTGAAATGCTTTTTGTTTGAGATGCTTCTTGTTTGAGATGCTTCTTGTTTGAGATGTTTCTTGTCTGAGATGCTTCTTGTTTGAGATGCTTCTTGTTTGAGATGCTTCTTGTTTGAGATGCTTCTTGTTTGAGATGTTTCTTGTTTGAGATGCTACTTGTTTGCGATGCTTCTTGTTTGAGATGCTTCTTGTTTGAGATGCTTCTTGAAATGCTTTTTGTTTGAGATGCTTCTTGTTTGAGATGCTTCTTGTTTGAGATGTTTCTTGTCTGAGATGCTTCTTGTTTGAGATGCTTCTTGTTTGAGATGCTTCTTGAAATGCTTTTTGTTTGAGATGCTTCTGTTTGAGATGCTTCTTGTTTGAGATGCTTCTTGTTTGAGATGCTTCTTGTTTGAGATGTTTCTTGTTTGTGATGCTTCTTGTTTGAGATGCTTCTTGTTTGAGATGTTTCTTGTTTGAGATGCTTCTTGTTTGCGATGCTTCTTGTTTGAGATGCTTCTTGTTCGCGATGCTTCTTGTTTGAGATGCTTCTTGAAATGCTTTTTGTTTGAGATGTTTCTTGTTTGAGATGCTTTAGGAGAACATAACTCAATGTTTAAGAGTTACAGTACGTTGATTGAAATAGTCAGGCTTAGTTATATCAGAAATCTACTTTAATTTTATAACGAGGATCATAATTATAATCATGGGTTGGGTCTATGTCTAGTCATATAATTACTCCTTGATACCCAAGGCACACCACAGAAAAAGGTGACCTTTACATCGACGCCTTCGAGGTCTCGGAGGTCACGTTTACATCATCTGACCTATAATGATGTTACTGTGCAAGGTTGTTTTGTAAATGAACACCCTTAACATTTGTCTCCTAATCAAAAGGAAATAATCAGTTTCGTATAACATACTCCTTTGTAGCTCAATATGAAAGTATTGCAAATATTAAGTGAATGTACACTGAAGACAATGTGAATGGATGTGCTAACAGATAGATCGTACTTTACGTTTCAAAGAGCACTGTTTTTTTTTTTGTTGTTTGTATGACTTGTTAATTTAAAATCCCAGTCTTCGAATCCAGGACCCCGGTTTGGAAACCAAGCGCTTTACCGATCTTTGGGCGAGGGGTCCCGGGTTCAAATCCTAGTGAAAACTGAGATTTTTTATTTCAATATCCACCTAGCTCTAATGGGGAAAAGCAAAGGCGGTTGGTCGTTGTGCTGGTCACATGACAACCTCGTTAACCGTAAGCCACGGAAACAGATGACCTTTACATTATCTGCCCTATAGACCACAAGGTCTGAAAGGGAAACTTTACTTTTTATGACTCTTGTAGTTCTATTGTGCTTGAATTTTTTTTTCTGCTAGCTCAAGAAATAATCTCTGCTAGTTACGGGTCATGATCTACTTTTAACATCGTGATATTGACATAAGGTACCAATGATGCAGACTGAGAAACCAGCATGTCACTGCTACTGCATGACGTCATAATCTACTCATTCCATACCTCACACACACACAGACACAATTACAAACTTGTCCTCCGACCCCCATGAGATGTCCTTGAACTCACAATGGCCCCCAACTGATTCGCAAGCTCATGAATCGTGCGTGATCCACCGGTCTAAGTTCACTTCCTTTTTGACTGAAACTTGGGACTTTGATTTTATTTTCTAGTGCTTGGAGAAATGTTCAAATTAAATTCGTCTTGTCATAAAGTCATGCGACTCTGGGGGCGATTATATATAAAACTATGAACTGGTATCAACTTAGGGTTATCAAACTACTGGCCACAAAGACGACATGCCCCCATTTATTAGTTATTTTTTTCCTCAGTCCATAAGGCATCGTCTTGAAATGTCCAAATGTCCGGATTTTGCCCTGTTCCTTATTGCGATGACATGGTAGCCTATCAAATGTCTCGCTCTGTTCCTTATTGCGATGACATAGTAGCCTATCAAATGTCTCGCTCTGTTCCTTATTGCGATGACATGGTAGCCTATCAAATGTCTCGCTCTGTTCCTTATTGCGATGACATGGTAGCCTATCAAATGTCTCGCTCTGTTCCTTATTGCGATGACATGGTAGCCTATCAAATGTCTCGCTCTGTTCCTTATTGCGATGACATGGTAGCCTATCAAATGTCTCGCTCTGTTCCTTATTGCGATGACATGGTAGCCTATCAAATGTCTCGCTCTGTTCCTTATTGCGATGACATAGTAGCCTATCAAATGTCTCGCTCTGTTCCTTATTACGATGACATAGTAGCCTATCAAATGTCTCGCTCTGTTCCTTATTGCGATGACATGGTAGCTTATCAAATGTCTCGCTCTGTTCCTTATTGCGATGACATAGTAGCCTATCAAATGTCTCGCTCTGTTCCTTATTACGATGACATAGTAGCCTATCAAATGTCTCGCTCTGTTCCTTATTGCGATGACATGGTAGCTTATCAAATGTCTCGCTCTGTTCCTTATTGCGATGACATAGTAGCCTATCAAATGTCTCGCTCTGTTCCTTATTGCGATGACATGGTAGCCTATCAAATGTCTCGCTCTGTTCCTTATTGCGATGACATAGTAGCCTATCAAATGTCTCGCTCTGTTCCTTATTGCGATGACATGGTAGCCTATCAAATGTCTCGCTCTGTTCTTTATTGCGATGACATAGTAGCCTATCAAATGTCTCGCTCTGTTCCTTATTGCGATGACATGGTAGCTTATCAAATGTCTCGCTCTGTTCCTTATTGCGATGACATAGTAGCCTATCAAATGTCTCGCTCTGTTCCTTATTGCGATGACATGGTAGCCTATCAAATGTCTCGCTCTGTTCCTTATTGCGATGACATGGTAGCTTATCAAATGTCTCGCTCTGTTCCTTATTGCGATGACATGGTAGCTTATCAAATGTCTCGCTCTGTTCCTTATTGCGATGACATAGTAGCCTATCAAATGTCTCGCTCTGTTCCTTATTGCGATGACATGGTAGCCTATCAAATGTCTCGCTCTGTTCCTTATTGCGATGACATAGTAGCCTATCAAATGTCTCGCTCTGTTCCTTATTGCGATGACATAGTAGCCTATCAAATGTCTCGCTCTGTTCCTTATTGCGATGACATGGTAGCCTATCAAATGTCTCGCTCTGTTCCTTATTGCGATGACATAGAAGCCAATCAAATGTCTCGCTCTGTTCCTTATTACGATGACATGGTAGAAATTCAAATGTCTCGCTCTGTTCCTTATTACGATGAGATGGTAGCCTATCAAATGTCTCGCTCTGTTCCTTATTGCGATGACATGGTAGCTTATCAAATGTCTCGCTCTGTTCCTTATTGCGATGACATGGTAGCCAATCAAATGTCTCGCTCTGTTCCTTATTGCGATGACATAGTAGCCTATCAAATGTCTCGCTCTGTTCCTTATTGCGATGACATGGTAGCTTATCAAATGTCTCGCTCTGTTCCTTATTGCGATGACATAGTAGCCTATCAAATGTCTCGCTCTGTTCCTTATTGCGATGACATGGTAGCCTATCAAATGTCTCGCTCTGTTCCTTATTGCGATGACATAGTAGCCTATCAAATGTCTCGCTCTGTTCCTTATTGCGATGACATGGTAGCCAATCAAATGTCTCGCTCTGTTCCTTATTGCGATGACATAGTAGCCTATCAAATGTCTCGCTCTGTTCCTTATTGCGATGACATGGTAGCTTATCAAATGTCTCGCTCTGTTCCTTATTGCGATGACATAGTAGCCTATCAAATGTCTCGCTCTGTTCCTTATTGCGATGACATGGTAGCCTATCAAATGTCTCGCTCTGTTCCTTATTGCGATGACATAGTAGCCTATCAAATGTCTCGCTCTGTTCCTTATTGCGATGACATAGTAGCCTATCAAATGTCTCGCTCTGTTCCTTATTGCGATGACATGGTAGCCTATCAAATGTCTCGCTCTGTTCCTTATTGCGATGACATAGTAGCCTATCAAATGTCTCGCTCTGTTCCTTATTGCGATGACATGGTAGCTTATCAAATGTCTCGCTCTGTTCCTTATTGCGATGACATAGTAGCCTATCAAATGTCTCGCTCTGTTCCTTATTGCGATGACATGGTAGCCTATCAAATGTCTCGCTCTGTTCCTTATTGCGATGACATGGTAGCTTATCAAATGTCTCGCTCTGTTCCTTATTGCGATGACATGGTAGCTTATCAAATGTCTCGCTCTGTTCCTTATTGCGATGACATAGTAGCCTATCAAATGTCTCGCTCTGTTCCTTATTGCGATGACATGGTAGCCTATCAAATGTCTCGCTCTGTTCCTTATTGCGATGACATAGTAGCCTATCAAATGTCTCGCTCTGTTCCTTATTGCGATGACATAGTAGCCTATCAAATGTCTCGCTCTGTTCCTTATTGCGATGACATGGTAGCCTATCAAATGTCTCGCTCTGTTCCTTATTGCGATGACATAGTAGCCTATCAAATGTCTCGCTCTGTTCCTTATTGCGATGACATGGTAGCTTATCAAATGTCTCGCTCTGTTCCTTATTGCGATGACATAGTAGCCTATCAAATGTCTCGCTCTGTTCCTTATTGCGATGACATGGTAGCCTATCAAATGTCTCGCTCTGTTCCTTATTGCGATGACATGGTAGCTTATCAAATGTCTCGCTCTGTTCCTTATTGCGATGACATGGTAGCTTATCAAATGTCTCGCTCTGTTCCTTATTGCGATGACATGGTAGCCTATCAAATGTCTCGCTCTGTTCCTTATTGCGATGACATGGTAGCTTATCAAATGTCTCGCTCTGTTCCTTATTGCGATGACATGGTAGCCTATCAAATGTCTCGCTCTGTTCCTTATTACGATGACATGGTAGCCTATCAAATGTCTCGCTCTGTTCCTTATTGCGATGACATGGTAGCTTATCAAATGTCTCGCTCTGTTCCTTATTGCGATGACATGGTAGCTTATCAAATGTCTCGCTCTGTTCCTTATTGCGATGACATGGTAGCCTATCAAATGTCTCGCTCTGTTCCTTATTACGATGACATGGTAGCCTATCAAATGTCTCGCTCTGTTCCTTATTGCGATGACATGGTAGCTTATCAAATGTCTCGCTCTGTTCCTTATTGCGATGACATGGTAGCCTATCAAATGTCTCGCTCTGTTCCTTATTGCGATGACATAGAAGCCAATCAAATGTCTCGCTCTGTTCCTTATTACGATGACATGGTAGAAATTCAAATGTCTCGCTCTGTTCCTTATTACGATGAGATGGTAGCCTATCAAATTTCTCGCTCTGTTCCTTATTGCGATGACATGGTAGCTTATCAAATGTCTCGCTCTGTTCCTTATTGCGATGACATGGTAGCTTATCAAATGTCTCGCTCTGTTCCTTATTGCGATGACATGGTAGCCTATCAAATGTCTCGCTCTGTTCCTTATTGCGATGACATAGAAGCCAATCAAATGTCTCGCTCTGTTCCTTATTACGATGACATGGTAGAAATTCAAATGTCTCGCTCTGTTCCTTATTACGATGAGATGGTAGCCTATCAAATGTCTCGCTCTGTTCCTTATTACGATGACATGGTAGCCTATCAAATGTCTCGCTCTGTTCCTTATTACGATGACATGGTAGTCTATCAAATGTCTCGCTCTGTTCCTTATTGCGATGACATAGAAGCCTATCAAATGTCTTGCTCTGTTCCTTATTGCGATGACATGGTAGCCAATCAAATGTCTCGCTCTGTTCCTTATTACGATGACATGGTAGTCTATCAAATGTCTCGCTCTGTTCCTTATTGCGATGACATAGAAGCCTATCAAATGTCTCGCTCTGTTCCTTATTGCGATGACAAGGTAGCTAATCAAATGTCTCGCTCTGTTCCTTATTGCGATGACATAGAAGCCTATCAAATGTCTCGCTCTGTTCCTTATTGCGATGACAAGGTAGCCAATCAAATGTCTCGCTCTGTTCCTTATTGCGATGACATAGTAGCCTATCAAATTTCTCGCTCTGTTCCTTATTGCGATGACATAGAAGCCTATCAAATGTCTCGCTCTGTTCCTTATTGCGATGACATAGTAGCCTATCAAATTTCTCGCTCTGTTCCTTATTGCGATGACATAGAAGCCTATCAAATGTCTCGCTCTGTTCCTTATTGCGATGACAAGGTAGCCAATCAAATGTCTCGCTCTGTTCCTTATTGCGATGACATAGTAGCCTATCAAATTTCTCGCTCTGTTCCTTATTGCGATGACAAGGTAGCTAATCAAATGTCTCGCTCTGTTCCTTATTGCGATGACATAGAAGCCTATCAAATGTCTCGCTCTGTTCCTTATTGCGATGACAAGGTAGCCAATCAAATGTCTCGCTCTGTTCCTTATTGCGATGACATAGTAGCCTATCAAATTTCTCGCTCTGTTCCTTATTGCGATGACATAGTAGCCTATCAAATTTCTCGCTCTGTTCCTTATTGCGATGACATGGTAGCTAATCAAATGTCTCGCTCTGTTCCTTATTGCGATGACATGGTAGCCAATCAAATGTCTCGCTCTGTTCCTTATTGCGATGACAAGGTAGCCAATCAAATGTCTCGCTCTGTTCCTTATTGCGATGACATGGTAGCTAATCAAATGTCTCGCTCTGTTCCTTATTGCGATGACATAGAAGCCTATCAAATGTCTCGCTCTGTTCCTTATTGCGATGACAAGGTAGCCAATCAAATGTCTCGCTCTGTTCCTTATTGCGATGACATAGTAGCCTATCAAATTTCTCGCTCTGTTCCTGATTGCGATGACATAGTAGCCTATCAAATTTCTCGCTCTGTTCCTTATTGCGATGACATGGTAGCTAATCAAATGTCTCGCTCTGTTCCTTATTGCGATGACATGGTAGCCAATCAAATGTCTCGCTCTGTTCCTTATTGCGATGACATGGTAGCCTATCAAATGTCTCGCCCTGTTCCTGATTGCGATGACATGGTAGCCTATCAAATGTCTCGCTCTGTTCCTTATTGCGATGACATGGTAGCCAATCAAATGTCTCGCTCTGTTCCTGATTGCGATGACATGGTAGCCAATCAAATGTCTCGCCCTGTTCCTTATTGCGATGACATGGTAGCCTATCAAATGTCTCGCTCTGTTCCTTATTGCGATGACATGGTAGCCTATCAAATGTCTCGCTCTGTTCCTTATTGCGATGACATGGTAGCCTATCAAATGTCTCGCTCTGTTCCTTATTGCGATGACATGGTAGCCTATCAAATGTCTCGCTCTGTTCCTTATTGCGATGACATGGTAGCCTATCAAATGTCTCGCTCTGTTCCTTATTGCGATGACATGGTAGCCTATCAAATGTCTCGCACTGTTCCTTATTGCGATGACATGGTAGCCAATCAAATGTCTCGCCCTGTTCCTTATTGCGATGACATGGTAGCCAATCAAAGAATCAAAGTCACTTCCCTATATCTTCTTACAGACGCACTTCTTGTTTATCATTGTATTTTATCTTTTTAAATTTATCACTAAACTAGCCTGTGGTTTTAACTCTTTCTCTCCGTAATTATTTACCACATTCTGGTGGAATCAACCCTGGTATCGTCAGTTAGGAGAGAAAGACTTAAGTTATTTTTAGAGCAGAATAAATTCTGTGAAAGAGAAAAAAAAAAAGCACTAACAAAAAAGCTAATTAAGAGGAGCAGATAGAGTTTGCGTGTCGACACGGCATTACCCAAGGTTCCAGTCGCTCTCACACAGACTTGACAAGTTTAATAGATTTCATTTCAGCTATGTCCTTGTTTTAGTTGACTTCTATGTGTGTGTGTGTGTGTGTGTGTGATTAGATTTGCGTGTGTATGCGTGTTGCTTTGTATTGTCTGTGTTAGTGCGTTTGTGCTTCTGTCGTCTGTTGTGTGTGAAAATTCCTTTAAAAAAAACTAAACTTTGTATTTTCTCCTTGGGATTGTTGTTGTTTTTTTTCGTCTCTTGGAAGTTTCTCTTGAGATTTGACTCTTCTCTTTGTTGCGTAACTCAAACATTAATGACATGGAAAGTACGTTGTCCCACAGACAGAATGAGATGAGATTTTATTATTGACATGTTATTATCATAATCATCTTTTTTTTTTTCAAAAGAGTACGCAACAAAAAAAAGGAAAAAAAAATAGTACAAATATCCTTCCGATGTTTACAATGTAACAAAGAGGTCAACACACAAGGCAAAGATAGACTAGAGAAACCTTTCTGTGATGGGTAGAATTACAAATGTAACTAACATGGTTAAGGAGTTTGAGATCGATGTTTAATAACTAGTGTACAAGAGTCGTAACTGGATGACTGACAAATAGAGTATACATTGATTTAGAAAACAATTAGATTATGGATTTCATACATTTTTTATTTTAATCACAAAGCTTATGCAAAGTTTAGTTGTAACAATTAGTTTGGATCAGTCATCTCATTAAATTTGTGATAGATTTAGACTAACAAGAATAAATGTGTGCAATTAGAAATATTTTTACCAATTGTTTATGTTTAGCGCAATGTCATGCTTTTTTTGGCTTTCTCAATACGCTATGATCCTATCACTAGTCTGGACCTGTTGGAAAGGGGTAGGGTGGGCAAGTATCTGGATCGCGCTTTTTATAATCTATTATTAAAAAAAAAAGTGAACGTCCTGAATTCGAACTCAAGGGCTAAGGCCTCCTCAGCCTCCTCAGCCTCCTCAAGCCAATACAGTAATCACGGTGCCAGGGTGATGCTTATAAAAGTAGGTGTCATAGTTATTTTCATTTTTGTTTTCTACAAACAATAAAGGGGACTAATTCAACTTATACCACTTTATCAGTGAAGGAAAATTTCTTTCCCTTGTTTATTTACCTATTATTAATTAACTAATCGGTTTTTTTATATTGTATTGGAGTGTAAAAGAAATAATTGTACAAAATTTCATCTTGATCCGAGATTGGGTGTGTGAGAAATATTAAGTGTACAAACGTGTTACCAGACAGACAGACAAAATGAGTTATTATAAGCTTTGTACAAAAAAATTAAAAAGCAATAGACCAAACTTTTGCAGATTGTTGTAAAGTTTCAGAGATTATTGTATTGTCTAAGAAAGAGAGAAAAGACAACATAAAGCTAATTAAAGTTCAAGGGTCAGAAATCGATGTTCAAGACTAAAAGCAGAAGCGGTCCTAAAGGGTGGCGAGTGGGGCTATTGCTCGGGCCCTGCGCCTTAGAAAGGCCCCGCGATAAAGAGAATCCTTTCTCCCCGTCAGTCCAACGTACAAATATTCTCGCAGCCTCTAGTACAGCGGTTCTCAACCTTTTAATGTCAGCGACCCCTTTTAGAATCCCCCACTCTGACACGACCCCCTAACACACACACAGCAATAGAAGAATAGACAAGAACAATCTATATTTTCGATGGCCTTAGGCTACCCCTGGCAAATTGTCAATCGACCCCCAAGGGCTGTCGCGACTCACAGGTTGAGAACCCCCTGCTCTAGTATAAGGAATAGATTAAAAGTCCGATAATTAACGACTAAGAGATTGGTGTATAACAAACGGGTGAGTCTGAGATTGGTGTAGAATTGTAGATGTATTACAAATAGTTAAAGACTATGATGGATGCACTATTATCGCCATTTCTAGAAGGCATGCCACTTCGCGAAGTTGCCTTTCATATCGCAATATGGCTGTAGATCTTTAGCCCACTTACCCAGGGGAGTCACTGCCATCTAACAATTTCAAAGTTTTCATGAGATAATGTTTCCTTTACAATGTTCCTTCAATTATCTAAACAAAATTCTACTGAACGCTAAGAAGACCACAAAAAGAGTGATCAGTGTCAGTGTTAGTATTTCATTTCATACCGGCAGGCTACTTGACAAGCACAAACCAGCAGAGAAGGATTCCTGTTCAATAGTGTCAAATGAAAAAAAAAACAACTCACTATTATTAGCTTTAGATCAGGGCTTTAAAAGTTGTTGGAACAGAGAGTGTTCTTAATAGGACAAGGACACAGCCCAGACTGTCCTGTGGAGACGAAAGAGTTAGCAGCTGAAATGTTGTTCCTATTTTTTTTTTTGTTGATAGCAACATGAACAAAAAGATTTGTCAGTAGTACTTTTATTGCAATCTATAGGAGGTGGAAGACTGGTAAAGCGCTTGGATTCTGAACGGAGAGATCTCGGGTTCGAATCTGGGTGAAGGCTGGGATTTTGAATTTCGGAATTTAATTTAGGACACCCTTAACTGTACCCAACTCTAATGGTACCTGACATTATTTGGGAAAAGTAAAGGCTGTTGTGCTGGCATCATGACACCCTCGTTGAACGTTGGCCAAAGAAACAAATGTCCGTCATATCATCAGCCCGATAGATCTCAAGCTCTAAAAGGGGAGATTATTTTTTTACTTTTAAAATCTACTTCATTACGTGATCAACCGTAAGTATGAACGTCATTACGTGATCAACCGTAAGTATGAACGTCATTACGTGATCAACCGTAAGTATGAACGTCATTACGTGATCAACCGTAAGTATGAACGTCATTACGTGATCAACCGTAAGTATGAACGTCATTACGTGATCAACCGTAAGTATGAACGTCATTACGTGATCAACCGTAAGTATGAACGTCATTACGTGATCAACCGTAAGTATGAACGTCATTACGTGATCAACCGTAAGTATGAACGTCATTGCGTGATCAACCGTAAGTATGAACGTCATTACGTGATCAACCGTAAGTATGAACGTCATTACGTGATCAACCGTAAGTATGAACGTCATTACGTGATCAACCGTAAGTATGAACGTCATTACGTGATCAACAGTAAGTATGAACGTCATTACGTGATCAACCGTAAGTATGAACGTCATTACGTGATCAACAGTAAGTATGAACGTCATTACGTGATCAACCGTAAGTATGAACGTCATTACGTGATCAACAGTAAGTATGAACGTCATTACGTGATCAACCGTAAGTATGAACGTCATTACGTGATCAACAGTAAGTATGAACGTCATTACGTGATCAACAGTAAGTATGAACGTCATTACGTGATCAACAGTAAGTATGAACGTCATTACGTGATCAACAGTAAGTATGAACGTCATTACGTGATCAACAGTAAGTATGAACGTTATGTTAGAAGAGAACAAGATATCAACACAATGTTTTCAAGTTTCTTTTCAAGTTTCTTTGCTGCACAACATTTGCTTCAATTCACGCTTAGTGTATGATCAAAACGCAACAATTGTACAGACAACAGTCATGAAATTACTTCTAAAACAACTAAATTTTTGTTTTGTAAGCTAATGAACAGAATGTGTTCTAAATATACATCTAGCCCAAAAAGTTCGAAGCGTTCATAACAAAGACTTCATTCGATAATTTTGTCAGTGTTGAGCAATGTGTGTGTGTGTGTGTTATCCTTTGAAATATTTCTGTTTCATCGGGTGACCTCTCTCTTGACCCGTATATCTATTGCTTTTAATGGCGGTACAACAATGTTTTGGTCAGGTGGGCAGTCTGCTATTGTGACACCAAGACTTGGATTTAGGTTTCTCCCGTGTTTTTTTAATTCCCAAAGGTATTTCAATCTACAAGGATCAGTTCAAAAACAAATTCTATTGGTTTATCTTTCAGTACATCAACAACAACCACAACAAAAAAGCACAGAATGTATTTTGTGAAGTATTTGTACAAAACTTATATTCACTCACTCACTCTGTCTGAGTGGAATCTTTTCTCCCGTTTCCCATTGCAATTTTGCACTATTATTCATTTTTGATGGCAACACATGAATCTATTTATAACAAAAATAGTTAACTCCTAACTAATTAATTTTATTTTTTTTATAGAAAAAGCACTAAGCTAAGATGAGATCAATCTTTCAATAAAAATAATAATTATAGCTTTTATAAAGCGTCACTTTCATTCTTATACTGAAAGATATGTCAGCTATTGAACGGTGTTTTCCTTTGACTCGGTATAAACTTTGTATTTTTCCAAGTATTTTTTTATAATTGCTTCATAAATAGATCTTGTTAGTTATCACATCGTTTTCAGAAATTCGAATTAAGAAAAATGTGTTCTATAATACTGCGTTGATATCAACAAACATTCCTATAGCGACTGAAAGACTTGTTTTTTACTTCCAATCCTTACAGGTACCGGTACTCTCAAACACCATAAGTAGTTAGTTAATGACCATTCGTGTTGATTCAATCAGAGTCATGGGCGTATTCTTTAAAAAAAAGTCTTTACGGTGTAACAGTAACTGTACTTTTACATGAAATGACTTGCCTGTCTCGTGCATTGATTACCTCAATTTTTTTTAGTCTGGCGAGATGCTTTAGTTAGTGCACGTGCCAGACATTTAAATCATATCTAATTCATGGCACTAGGAACCAAGTCAATTAGAAGAACTTTAAAACAATCTTGAACTTTTAACTTTATCTGGAACAGAGGTTCCCCTCATAAAAATTCTCAAACGCTACAAATGATGACAATGTTGGTATTTTTTTTTAATTTTCGAATTTTTTTTTTCTTTCTCATTTCTCATTTATAAACATTCAAAAACGTGTTAACCTGTGTTGGTAAAAGTCTTAGCACGCGATTTAATTTGCCCCAAAACGCCACGAAATTCGGTAATTTTCGTGATTGAAAATTCTAGATCCACTTTTTCGTTCCCCCCCCCCCCACCACCACCACCACCACCAACCATGAAAACCAACAAACAATGTCCAAGTACTTTCAGAAGTCAGCTTGTAGCTGTTTGGTCAGAGTTGAAAAATTGGAGGCAATTAGACAATGTTGGTGGAGAGTTTATGCTGGCAAGGCTAATAGGTCCAGGATTGTTAGAAGTATCCTAAAATTGAGCCGCATAGGGCGAGTGGTCTAGTTCGAGTCTGTAAAAAGAGAATAACAACAAATGACGCCTTCCTGTCGTCGTCCAGCAATGTGAAACAACAACCTTGAAGTGTCTGTGACATTGTACAAAAAATTGAAGTGTCAGTGACATTGTAAAAAAAAATTTAAGTGTCAGTGACATTGTAAAAAAATTGAAGTGTCAGTGACCGTTTATAAACCTTGAGGTGTCAGTGACATTGTACAAGAATTAAAGTGTCAGTGAAGTATATAAAACTTGAGATGTCAGTGACATTGTACAAGAATTAAAGTGTCTGTGACGTTTATAAACCTTGAGGTGTTAGTGACGTTGTACGAGATTTAAAGTGTCAGTGACGTTTATAAACCTTGCGGGGTCATTGACATTGTACAAGAGTTGAATTGTCAGTGACAATGTACAAGAATTGAAGTGTCACTGGCAATGTACAAGAATTGAAGTGTTATTGACATGTAAACCCGTGATTTGTTTGTGGCATTTTACAAGCCTCGAAATGTCATTGACCGTTTACAAAGCTGGCAGTGTTATGACATTGTTCAAATCACTAAGACTAAATCTACGCCATCACTATGACATTATGTATTGGGGGTTCTACTGCATCACTAATAAGTTGGAACTCAGCAGGGGGGAGTTTGATGACACCATGACCCATTCCATGCTAGGGTCTATTCTATATTCAACACGCACAGTAAACTTCTGGAGATCGCGGTGGCTGAGTGGTTAAGCGCTTGGCTTCCGAACCTGGGGCCCTGGGTTCGAATGTCATTGAAGACAGGGATTTTTGAACATTTGAGATTTTTAGGGCGCACCTGAGTCCACCAAACTCTAATGGGTACCTGACTTTAGTTGGGTTTGTCGTTGTGCTGGCCACATAACACCCTGCTCGTTAACCGTTGGCCAAAGAAACAGATGACCTTAACATCATCTGCCCTATAGATCGCAAGGTCTGAAAGGGGAAATTAAAAAAAAAATATTATTTATTCATATCAAACTTCTAGTCAGTCAACACCATACTAACTATAAAAGAGCAAAAACACACACGCACACAGATATAAACGCACACCTCTACTAAAAAGAGATATCAACTAGCTATCATCACATACCAGAACGTGTATGGACTGTGTAACCCCCAGGAAGGAGGCAACCATCACGAGAAGCAGGAGACGGTGTGGTGAGACTATTGAAATGTATCGAGCAAACGTTTAAATGGATTTTTTTTTCAAAAGTTTAATTCCATAAAATTTCAATTTCCTAATGTTTTTGTTGAGTTTCATGAGTCAGACGTCGAGTTGATCAGATGAATGGGTCACAGGTTAATGAGGGTGAAAGATAAAAATAAAAAATAAAAACATTTTGAATACGACGTCTGCTTCGACGTTTTAACGGATTGCTTCTATAGGTGAAAAGTTCCCGCACTAAAGACATGAATTTTCTGTTAAAAGCATTGTATCAGAAAAGCCTTTTCTGTACCGATAACATTTAGACCGTCATAGGTTTCTTTTACCACTAACATTTAGACTTTCATAGGTTTCTTTTACCGATAACCAGTGATGGAGAACCTTTTTTAGGAGAAAGCTAAAGACTTAAAGAAACAATTTTGGCGGCCATTATATAAAAAAAAAAGAATAGCTATAAATAGAAGTGAAGTATTGGAATATATAAAGTCCCTATAAAGGAGCTTGGTTTCATAGCAAATGAGACACACTTTTTGTTGCAATATTACAATAATGGTTGAACTCATTTAAAAAAAAAAATTCATTGTGAATGATGCTTTTATGATATTAAGGCTTTAACAACACATGTGGGCAGAATAAAACTTCTCATCGGACCGGAATTTGCCCACGTGCCGTGATTTGCCTATCACTGGTTTAAATTGTATTGTTTGCCTAAGGAATGCTTTTAGTCGTGAAGTCTTGTAGTTGGTTTGATTAGTTGTAGTCTTGTTATCAGACATGTGTTATCAGACATTTGTTATCAGACATTTGTTATCAGACATTTGTTATCAGACATTTGTTATCAGACATGTGTTATCAGACATTTTTTATCAGACATTTGTTATCAGACATTTGTTATCAGACATTTGTTATCAGACATTTTGTTGCGTGTTACAGACATTTGTTATCAGACATTTGTTATCAGACATTTGTTGCGTGTTACAGACATTTGTTATCAGACATTTGTTATCAGACATTTGTTATCAGACATTTGTTATCAGACATTTGTTATCAGACATTTGTTATCAGACATTTTGTTGCGTGTTACAGACATTTGTTATCAGACATTTGTTATCAGACATTTGTTGCGTGTTACAGACATTTGTTATCAGACATTTGTTATCAGACATTTGTTATCAGACATTTGTTATCAGACATTTGTTATCAGATATTTGTTATCAGACATTTGTTATCAGACATTTGTTATCAGATATTTGTTGCGTGTTACAGACATTTGTTATCAGACATTTGTTATCAGACATTTGTTATCGACATTTGTTATCAGACATTTGTTACAGATATTTGTTATCAGATATTTGTTATCAGACATTTGTTATCAGACATTTGTTACAGATATTTGTTATCAGACATTTGTTATCAGACATTTGTTATCAGACATTTGTTACAGATATTTGTTATCAGATATTTGTTATCAGACATTTGTTATCAGACATTTGTTATCAGACATTTGTTGCGTGTTACAGACATTTGTTATCAGACATTTGTTATCAGACATTTGTTATCAGACATTTGTTACAGACATTTGTTATCAGACATTTGTTATCAGACATTTGTTACAGATATTTGTTATCAAACATTTGTTACAGATATTTGTTATCAGACATTTGTTATAAGACATTTGTTACAGATATTTGTTATCAGACATTTGTTGCGTGTTACAGACATTTGTTATCAGACATTTATTATCAGATATTTGTTATCAGACATTTGTTACAGATATTTGTTATCCGACATATGTTATCAGATATTTGTTATCAGACATTTGTTATCAGACATTTGTTACAGATATTTGTTATTAGACATTTGTTATCAGACATTTGTTGCGTGTTACAGACATTTGTTATCAGACATTTGTTATCAGACATTTGTTATCAGACATTTGTTATCAGACATTTGTTATCAGACGTTTGTTATCAGACATTTGTTATCAGACATTTGTTATCAGACATTTGTTATCAGACGTTTGTTATCAGACATTTATTATCAGACATTTGTTATCAGACATTTGTTATCAGACATTTGTTATCAGACATTTGTTATCAGACACTTGTTATCAGACATTTGTTATCAGACATGTGTTGCGTGTTACAGACATTTGTTATCAGACATTTATTATCAGACATTTGTTATCAGACATTTGTTATCAGACATTTGTTATCAGACATTTGTTATCAGACACTTGTTATCAGACATTTGTTATCAGACATTTGTTGCGTGTTACAGACATTTGTTATCAGACATTTGTTATCATACATTTGTTATCAGACATTTGTTATCAGACATTTGTTATCAGACATTTGTTATCAGACATTTGTTATCAGACATTTGTTATCAGACATTTGTTATCAGACATTTGTTGCGTGTTACAGACATTTGTTATCAGACATATGTTATCAGACATTTGTTATCAGACATTTGTTATCAGACATTTGTTACAGACATTTGTTATCAGACATTTGTTATCAGACATTTGTTGCGTGTTACAGACATTTGTTATCAGACATTTGTTATCAGACATTTGTTATCAGACATTTGTTATCAGACATTTGTTATCAGACATTTGTTGCGTGTTACAGACATTTGTTATCAGACATTTGTTATCAGACATTTGTTATCAGACACTTGTTATCAGACATTTGTTATCAGACATTTGTTGCGTGTTACAGACATTTGTTATCAGACATTTGTTATCATACATTTGTTATCAGACATTTGTTATCAGACATTTGTTATCAGACATTTGTTACAGATATTTGTTATCAGACATATGTTATCAGACATTTGTTACAGACATTTGTTATCAGACATTTGTTATCAGACATTTGTTGCGTGTTACAGACATTTGTTATCAGACATTTGTTATCAGACATTTGTTATCAGACATTTGTTACAGATATTTGTTATCAGATATTTGTTATCAGACATTTGTTATCAGACATTTGTTACAGATATTTGTTATGAGACATTTGTTACAGACATTTGTTATCAGACATTTGTTACAGATATTTGTTATGAGACATTTGTTACAGATATTTGTTATCAGACATATGTTATCAGATATTTGTTATCAGACATTTGTTACAGATATTTGTTATCAGATATTTGTTTTCAGATATTTGTTATCAGACATTTGTTACAGATATTTGTTATCAGACATATGTTATCAGACATTTGTTACAGACATTTGTTATCAGACATTTGTTATCAGACATTTGTTGCGTGTTACTGTGACCTAAAAATAGGATAGGTCATAAGACCAGTGAACTGTACTGTACTAGCAAGTTAGTCCAGTGGTACTTTGTGGTCCCAATTATATTATCTAGGCTAATAACTATAGCCTCTAGATGTATAATACTACCGAGACAAACAAATAATAATTCTGAGATTTCAGTTACAACAAAAAAAAGGAGTTTATTTACAAACAAAAGGAAAAGATCATGAAAAATATAAATTGCAATAAAGGCTCACCAAAAGAAAATGACATAATGAAACTAAGCAAAGTAGCAAGACAGTTTCAGGTCAATATAATGAAAGGACCACCATCATAGAGGCACAATAATGTCTTATGCCGAAAAACCAAAAAGATGGTTTATAATAATACCATACATGCATTAACAATGAAATGACGTCATTCATGAGACATTTTATGTCAAAAACCAAAGCGAGGGTTTACATTAGTTTACAATAATATCATACATACATTAACTATGAAATGACGTCATTCTTGAGACACACTACTGTCTCGTATCTAAACAAAATATGTCTTTCAAAAAAAAAACATACAGAAGAGGATAAGAGACTAAGTAGACCTATACCATTTACATAAATCAATTTAGTACTAACAAATTGATAAAATCTACTTAGCTCATTATCGAAATACTCTTCCCACAACAGCGGCACACTCCTCTTGAGTAACACAACAATAGTACAACACAAGGATGAGTTAAACAGTATATAGATTTAATTCAAAATACACTGGTCAGTTGAAAGGCTCAAGAGAGAGTGGCGATCGTAAACAATTGACAGGGACTTAAATCAAGTCATAAAGGGGGCTAACTCTAATAAAAAAATAAAGGTAGCCACCCTTATTGTCCCTCTTGTCACACCTCCCCCCTTAAAAATGCTCTTGTGGGGAAATTATATGATGCACAAGGCATTCAAATTGTATACAAAGAATACAGTTTTTTCAAAACCCAAAAATTACATCAGCTCAATATTATCGTCCTTTGTCTAAACAACACTTCTAATCCAAAGGAGAGGAAAAAGTCTGAGTAACATTATTTACAATACAAAAGTATCAGTAGACTGATTGTCTTCTACTGTATAATGTTATCTACACTCTTGACAGAGCGTCAGCAACTACATTCTCTTTCCCTTTGACATGTACAATATTTAGATCAAACGGTTGGAGAGTCAAACTCCATCTCAATATTCTTTGATTCTTCCCCCTCATTTGGTTAATGAAAGTTAGGGGGTTATGATCTGTGTATACTGTTACAGGATACAGATTACTATTTACATAGTAGCTGAACTGTTAAAACAAGACCCAGTGCTTCCTTTTCTACCACGCTATAGTGCATCTGATGGGACTTAAATTTTTGGGAAAAGAATGATATTGGGTGTTCATTGCCAGTTTCATCGGTTTGGGTCAAGACCGCACCCACCCCAGAGACACATGCATCAACATGCAAAATGAGAGGTTTAGAATGGTCAATTGCTTTTAAAACTGGGGCTGTACTGAGAACACATTTCAGCTCTTCAAAAGCTCTTTGAGCAGAAGTGTTCCACTGAAATTTCCTTTTCCCTTTTAGGAGGTCAGTTAATGGGACAGCTATAACTGAATAATTACAACAAAGCTTACGATAGTATCCTGTCATACCTAAAAACCTTCTGACTTCCTTTAAAGATTTAGGTACAGGGTACTCTTGAATGGCTTCCACTTTAGCCTGAATAGGTTTAACTTTCCCGTTACCCACAATGTAGCCTAAATATTGTATTTCTGCTCTACAGAAATCACATTTGTCAAGGTTAATTGTAAGATTAGAGTTCTTCAGCTTTTGAAATAAAGTCCTTAGACAAGCCAGATGAGCATCAAAGTCATCATGGTATATGACTAAATCATCAAGATAGGCTGAACAGTTTGGGATGTCGGCAATAACTTTGTTCATCAACCTCTGGAAAGTAGCTGGAGCGTTTTTCATACCAAAAGGCATAACTTTGTACTGATATAGGCCATCTGAAGTGCAAAAGGCAGAAACTTGTTTCGCCTCCTCCGATAAAGGAACTTGCCAATACCCAGACAAGAGATCGACTTTTGTTACATAGGTGGCCTGTCCAACTCGATCAATTAAGTCATCAATGCGGGGAATTGGAAATGCATCTGCTTTGGTCACTAGATTCACCTTTCTATAGTCAGTACAGAATCTATATGTACCATCAGGTTTAGGTACCAACACGCATGGTGAGCTCCATGGGCTTTCACTTCTT
The DNA here is from genome assembly GCF_947242115.1 of Biomphalaria glabrata. NCBI lineage: Eukaryota > Metazoa > Mollusca > Gastropoda > Planorbidae > Biomphalaria > Biomphalaria glabrata. The sequence goes on along the minus strand of NC_074723.1, from coordinate 14,271,974 downwards.
TCTATAATGTTATTTTCCAGCATATAGTTTATCTCAGAAGCTAGGAATTGAGATTGGGCGAGAGGAAGTCTGTAAGGGTGTTGCTTCACAGGAGTTGCATCCCCTACATTAACTTCATGTATCACTAAGTTTGTCTGCGTTGGCACATCAGAAAACAGCTGCGGGTACGCTTCGATTAAATCACTGATTGCTTCCCTTTCTCGTTGACTAAGATGTTCTAATTTTTCTGACAACTTACACAGGGCTTCAGAATTTTTTATCTTAACTGTAGGGATTTCTTTGTCGAGAACGGTATCCACGAATACCTGGTTCTCTTTTCCCATGGGGACTGAACTCTTTACAATAGCTAGTGCAGTTGCCTGATCTGAGGATCTTTCGTGAAATTTCTTTAACCTGTTTATGTGACAACGAATTTTTCCTTTTCTCTTTCCAGGGACATGTATGGTGTAGTTGACATCACTTTCCTTGCCCACTACCTCGTATGGCCCATCATACCTTTTCTGAAGGGCATCACCTTCCGTTGCCGTTTCCACTAATACTTTGTCACCTATTTTAAACTGTCTTTGTTTGGACTTCTTGTCATAGATAGATTTGGATTTATTTTGGCTTTCTCTAAGATTGCTATAAGCAAAGTCATTAATTCTAAAAAGTTTGTCCCTTAGATTTCTAACATATACCCTCAAGTCTTTCGTTTCCTCTTGAGTTGGTATCCAGTTTTCTTTAATTATATTCAATGGACTTCGTACTGTGTGCCCAAACACAAGTTCAAATGGACTGAACCCTGTCGATTCTTGCTGGGCATCGCGTAGAGCAAACAGTAAGAAGTTAATGTTTTCATCCCAAGTGTTTGTCTCGGTCTCAGCATACGTTCTCACCATGTTTTTCAGTGTTTGGTGAAAGCGTTCGATGGCACCCTGGCTTTCGGGATGATATGCCGTTGAAACCGAGTGTTCAATTCCCATCTGACGAAGTGCCTGTTGGAAGATGTCTGACATAAAATTGCTGCCTTGATCTGTATAACCTTTGGCAACCCGAACGTTGTGATAAATTTTGACAATGCTGTCACAATGGTTGTTGCCTTGATGTTTCTCAAAGGTACTGCCTCTGGATAGCGCGTAGTCTTGCACATTATGGTAAGAAGGTACTGGTTCCCTCGTTTTGACCTTGGCAATGGACCAACACAGTCCATAAGGATGTGTGAAAATGGTTCTTTTGGTGTTATATTCTCTTGAAGAGGCGCTTTTGGAGGCGATTGATTAGGCTTTCCCGTGATTTGGCAGGCATGACATGATCTGCAGTACTCAGCTATTTCTCTGTTAATGCCTGGCCAGTAGAAATGTTTGTATATGCGTCGCCGTGTTTTGTCAATCCCTAAGTGTCCGGACATAGGGATGTCATGACCAAGCCTTAATATTTCAGACCGGAACACATTAGGTATTACAATTTTAAGGGTCTGTTCGTCAGTGCTGCCATTAAGTGATGATTTTTCTGTCCACTTTCTAACAAGAATGTCATTATGCATGGCATATTGTTGGCCTATTTTTGTATCGCCACCTTGTAGCTTGTGGATGATGTTGGCTATTTCCATGTCATTCATCTGGCTATCACGAAGGTCAGCTATTGATGGTAGGCCGTTTTGAAATGGATTACAGAAAAAGTCAACTGAAAGTTTAGGTTTCTCATCTATCTGGTCAGTATCTTTCTTATCATTTCTTTGTTCTCGGATTAGTTTTTGTTGCCTGGTTTCTACTTGTTGTATCGTTTCTTGTACTACATTTGTATTTTCATGACATCGGTTTAGTTGTTCCATATCCTCTACTTGTCTTGGCCACCAGCTATAAGTTTCTTTCCATTTGGTAATTTGAGACTCTGTTGGAAAACCAATGTTAGGAACATTTTCTATCAGCAGTTCAAATGGTCCTTCATCCACCACTATTACTTCCACCATTTCGTTGAAGTATGGGGAGTTGATATGTACTTTGGCTGTCGGATACTCCTTAATGTGGCCACCAAAACCTTGAAGTCTGCAACGTTTCCTACAATATTGATTAGGATTCACCAACTTTGCCAACACCACACATTTTGTGGCCCCTGTATCTCTTAGGGCTGCCTGGATGTAATGGCCATTCACGATTGCAGGGCTGACATATGGTGACAGGTTGTTATCTAGCCCGCCTACATAAGCCACTACTTCCTTTTTCTTATACATTTTTCTGCCTGTGTCTCTACATTGTTTCACCACGTGTCCAAATCTACCACATGTATAGCATCTTGTACTCTGTCTTGAATCTGTTGTACTAGATTCTGTAAATTTGGATTCCGTTGTGGCAAACAATGCACTTGCTTGATCCACAGGAGCTTTTTGCAAACTTTCGCCAGGATGAGCAGCAACGTATCTTTGGCATAGGTACAGGACTTCGTCCACATGTCTGGGCTTTCTTTCTTGGAGGAATGCAAAGAGATTTTCCCCAGCCGACGAAATTATTTTATCTACTATGATGAACTGTTTCAAGTTCTCGAAAGATTCCTCAATGCCTGAGGACTGAAACCATTTCTCGAAAGTAGCTTTCACCTCGCCGACAAATTGTTTCATGTTGCCGTCGTTCGGTGGTTTCAGAGCGTGGAATTTACTTCTATAGTCGTCCTCACTGCATTGGTAAAACTCTAGTAGAGTCTTTTTCAGCAAGGTGTAGTCTCCCACGTCCTTGTCATTCAGCACCTGCAGCGCATCTAGTGCTCTTCCACCCACTAGGCTGAGGAGTTCTCTGGCCCATTCTTTCTGGGATTCGCCTTCCAGCCTCATCAGCATTTCAAACCTATGGATGAATGAATCCATTCTGTCTGTCCCTTCAACAAACTTCTGCATTTTTGTGCGCCTTGTATTTCTGATGTTGGGTTCGTCGTTGGCTTCAGCTGTTTTGGACTCCTTTGCAATTCGTGCCTTAGATTCGTGTTCCTCCATCTTGATTTTTGCTGTCACCTGCAGTTCCTCCATTTTTCTTTTGAACTGTGTTTCTTCTTCCTGCATTCTGAACTTTTCTCTTCTCTCCTCTGCTCTTGCGTCCCTTTCTTCATTTTGCCGGATAGCTCTGGCAACCCATTCTTCAAGTTCTTCTTTCTGGTAACCTAATTTCTTTCCTGTCTCGTACAAGTCCAGAAGTTCACTTTGTTTTACAGACATTTTTAGGATTTAGAAACCTGAAAATAATACTAGTACAGAAGAAAACAAAAAATAATGAAATCACAATTCAGAATTTTACAGTATACAATCAAAAATTACAATGAAAAAAAACTATACTGTCCTTGTAATATCTCAGTAGGGTTCAAGGGAAGACGCACTGGTCTTTACGAAAACAAACAAACTATTTCACCCTGTTCACGAGCCCCCATGTGACCTAAAAATAGGATAGGTCATAAGACCAGTGACCTGTACTGTACTAGCAAGTTAGTCCAGTGGTACTTTGTGGTCCCAATTATATTATCTAGGCTAATAACTATAGCCTCTAGATGTATAATACTACCGAGACAAACAAATAATAATTCTGAGATTTCAGTTACAACAAAAAAAAAGGAGTTTATTTACAAACAAAAGGAAAAGATCATGAAAAATATAAATTGCAATAAAGGCTCACCAAAAGAAAATGACATAATGAAACTAAGCAAAGTAGCAAGACAGTTTCAGGTCAATATAATGAAAGGACCACCATCATAGAGGCACAATAATGTCTTATGCCGAAAAACCAAAAAGATGGTTTATAATAATACCATACATGCATTAACAATGAAATGACGTCATTCATGAGACATTTTATGTCAAAAACCAAAGCGAGGGTTTACATTAGTTTACAATAATATCATACATACATTAACTATGAAATGACGTCATTCTTGAGACACACTACTGTCTCGTATCTAAACAAAATATGTCTTTCAAAAAAAAAACATACAGAAGAGGATAAGAGACTAAGTAGACCTATACCATTTACATAAATCAATTTAGTACTAACAAATTGATAAAATCTACTTAGCTCATTATCGAAATACTCTTCCCACAACAGCGGCACACTCCTCTTGAGTAACACAACAATAGTACAACACAAGGATGAGTTAAACAGTATATAGATTTAATTCAAAATACACTGGTCAGTTGAAAGGCTCAAGAGAGAGTGGCGATCGTAAACAATTGACAGGGACTTAAATCAAGTCATAAAGGGGGCTAACTCTAATAAAAAATAAAGGTAGCCACCCTTATTGTCCCTCTTGTCACAGTTACAGACATTTGTTATCAGACATTTGTTATCAGACACTTGTTATCAGACATTTGTTACAGATATTTGTTATCAGATATATGTTATCAGACATTTGTTATCAGACATTTGTTACAGATATTTGTTATCAGACATTTGTTACAGATATTTGTTATCAGACATTTGTTACAGATATTTGTTATCAGACATTTGTTATCAGATATTTGTTATCAGACATTTGTTACAGATATTTGTTATCAGATATTTGTTTTCAGATATTTGTTATCAGACATTTGTTACAGACATTTGTTACATATATTTGTTATCAGACATATGTTATCAGATATTTGTTATCAGACATTTGTTACAGATATTTGTTATCAGACATTTGTTTTCAGATATTTTTTATCAGACATTTGTTATCAGACATTTGTTACAGATATTTGTTATCAGACATTTGTTATCAGATATTTGTTATCAGACATTTGTTATCAGACATTAGTTATCAGACATTTGTTGCGTGTTACAGATATTTGTTATCAGACATTTGTTATCAGACATTAGTTATCAGACATTTGTTGCGTGTTACAGACATTTGTTATCAGACATATGTTATAAGATATTTGTTTTCAGCTATTTGTTATCAGACATTTGTTATCAGACATTTGTTATCAGATATTTGTTATCAGACATTTGTTATCAGACATTAGTTATCAGACATTTGTTGCGTGTTACAGATATTTGTTATCAGACATTTGTTATCAGACATTAGTTATCAGACATTTGTTGCGTGTTACAGACATTTGTTATCAGACATATGTTATAAGATATTTGTTTTCAGCTATTTGTTATCAGACATTTGTTATCAGACATTAGTTATCAGACATTTGTTGCGTGTTACAGACATTTGTTATCAGACATTTGTTACAGATATTTGTTATCAGACATATGTTATCAGACATTTGTTATCAGACATTTGTTACAGATATTTGTTATCAGACATTTGTTATCAGACATTTGTTATCAGACATTTGTTACAGGTATTCTTATTATTAGCGCGACATCTATGCTTCTAATACTCATATAGCAAATCAGTGAGCTCAGATTCACGCACATTTGTGGATAGGTGGGGTAGAGGTGCATCTGTCGGAAGTCTCTGGGCGCTCAGCAAAACCTATCGGCTGGAGTCAAATTTCAAATTTAAATTTTCTACTTTTCAGCCACACCTACAAGCATAGATAGAAGTTTTGCTATTGTAATTAATTGATTAAAAAAAAAACATCCTCATTAGTCACTGGTCAAAGAAACAATAAATGACAACTACTTTTTAAAAAAAAAAGATGAAAAGAAAGATCTCTTACTAATTATTGCTAACAATCAACAGGCGAACACAAGTAATGGACAATAAGTAGGGACTGCTTGACCCCGAGAAGATCTAGAGATTACCGCGTGTTTTGGTCTTTGAGCTGGCGTGACATGACCTATGTTCCGAGTTCTCTCACGCTCACACTTCCTGTCGTCTTGTTCAAGGTTGTCGCCCAGACTGTACTCGTCCACATCCTCAGCTTTTACCTAACGAGACTAGACCCAAAACCACAAGTATTTTTGTTTCGTTAGTGCTATTTCTTTATCACGCCATGCTAGATCTACATTTTGACATTTATTGCTACAATACAGTGGAGGCAACTCGTGCATGGCAGTAGCATGTTTATTTATTGTCCTTCATTTACAGGCGGAATCTAAATGAAAGCAATAAACTGTCAGCTGTGTGTTGTGGTCCATCTTGAGGCTTAGTGTTTTAACTTCTTCTGTGTCATTGAGATAATAATTACTAACCTATTGGTGGCTCCTTGTTTTATGGTTCTCAAATATTATTATTTTATTATTTTACCCAGCAGAAGAAATTATAAGATTGTTTGTAAAATGTTTTACATGTTTCGGATGTTCCTTCAGAGTGGAAGATGATTACTTTCTAGTCCAAACCTCCCGCAGGACGACGGGGGATGGGAGCGGGCAGGGTTTGAACCCGGGACCATCGATAAATCTGAAAGACAGTCCAGTGCGCAAACCGCACGACCAGGCAGCCATCCTAGATTATTCGATAGCAATGTCCTACTTGGATTTTACCTAGACCATTTTAAATTCGTGCTGTCAAAAAATGTATTTCATATCGAATTTTAATTAGTTTTTGCAACTTATTTCTTTTAAATTCATATAGGCCTACTAGTGACAAAAAAAGCGTTTCTTAACCAGGCAGCATTGTTTCTCACTTCTTCACATACGTAAGCGCGCACACACACACACACACACACACACACACACACACACACACACACATACATACATACATACATACATACATACATACATACATACATACATACATATATATATATATATATATATATATATATATATCAATAAGCAAAAGTTTACCGATTTATTCATAAATTAGTGGTAATGTCTTAATTTAGTTTAATATTGATTAAAGGAAATCTTACAGTATTGATATATGTGGCTATAAATATACATTTCTTCCCTTTAGATATTTTTTGGGGGTAAGAATTTTTAGCACCCCCGAAAGGGGAATAGACGCTATTAGTTTTGTGTGGTCCGTCCATCCGTCCGTCCGTCCCGTTTAGATCTCGTAAACTAGAAAAGATATGGAAAATCCGACATCATGATATTTTAGACCTTTTAAAGTTCTGATGCAACGGCTACTTTTTTCTTTTCTGAAAGCGAAAAAAAATTTCTTTAATCAACTCTGCAAGCAGTTTTTTCATAAAAGTACACCATTTTTACAATTGTTCATTATAAATAGTAACACAAACGGGAGACTATTTAGTAAGGTAGATGACCATTTAACATATTTTTTTACACATTTACGCAAACGGTTTTAGATTTTTTGTAAAAAGAATTTGTTTAAAAATTGTATTACAAAGTTAAGTAATCATCAGTCCTATAATCTACTATATTTACAAAAAAAAATTACTTTTATTTTAAAGAGAACAAAATGTATTTAGTATCCATACAAGTGGAAACAGTGTTTCATATTATAGACAAGAATTATAACTTCTTGCATAGACTGAGCAATATGACAAAGTGAGGAGTTATATTTATTGAAACTATAATTGAGAGAGTAACTCTTTACAAAACAATTAGCTCTGGATCGCTCCTCATGGCGTGAAGCTGTGAATCTTGGAGTCTTAAGATTTGAAGCAAGAAGATTGACCAGGGTGAAAGAGCTGAGAGAAGAAGCAGGCCTATCTGCAACTGACCCAATCCACCCATGCCATGTATACGGCTGGCTTTTTATAGCGAGGATTGGACTTTACAGTCATCTTCGAATCCATAGAAATGTGTTCATCTTCGACCACGAAGGAGGAGCTATATATATAAATAGATAGATAGATAGATCAATTAGATAATCATTCCATAACATCAGTTAGGCCAGGTTGACATTTAACTTCGCGTTCACCTTCTCCTTTCCCTTTATCTGTTGGACCGTTGGGGCACCACACAAAATCAGTCAACCGTCTTTCTCCATTCCTCTCTGTCCTTTGCATTGGATACAATTTCATTCACTGACAGGCCTGTCAATTCTTTTGATACTGTCTTCCCATCGCTTTCTCTGACTTACTCTTCATCTTCTTCCTGGTACTGTTCCCTGAACGAAGGTCTTTGCGAGCCCCGAGGACCTTGTGATGTGGCCATATTAGTTATTAATCATGTTTCTAATCTCTTCAAGTGACACCTAGGATTTAACTATATCGTTGAACGTTGGCCACAGAGTCAGATGACCTTTACATCATCTTCCCTATAGACCACGAGGTCTGAAAGGGGAACTTTTTTTTTTTCATAATCATCAGGTGATTGAATGCAAATGAATATTAACAATGCACTAATAATAGCATTAATATATCTCCATATCAAGTCGTTGAACAAACTCGACACCATCACGTCTCCTCTTTTTGTATCTTTTTGTAGCTGTTGATAGTTTGTAGCTCATAGTTTGTAGTTGATAGTTTGTAGCTCATAGTTTCTGATATTCTTTCTAAAATATAGAAACTTGCCTTTTTATCTACCTGAGCGAATCTTTTCGGGGGCCTATTTTGAGTTTGAGTTTTCCACACAAACTCTCTTTGTAACATTTTTATTTTGTTGTTGTTTTTCAATATTTGGCTTGTTCATTTATTTGATTAGGGCGATGGCTGTAACAGAAACGTATTCTCTTGACATAGATAGATCATAGAGCATTTATTTCCTATACAACGAATAAGGAAGTTGTGTGGTCAGCACGGGGACCTCGTATCTTTACTACCCACAACTGAGACCAGGGACACATTAATCCAGGGACCGTAGCAGTGATCTCCATGTTACGAAAAAAAAATGTATCTACGTGCCTCCACGAGAACCGAGCATGCGACTTTCGATCAACATTCAAGCGATCTATCCTTCTGCCCGCCGCCGTTTAAAATAATTAGGATTATTGCAGTTAGATAAATAACAAAGTGGAGATTTTATAAATAAAACATGAATTACAAATCTCAAATCAGGAAGTTCGGTAACAAATGTAAGCGACACAACTCACTTTATTAAATCGTTGTAAATTTTCGTAGTTATCTCCCTTAGATGTGTGGTCATAGAATTAAACTTGGCCATTACTTGTGATGTTAGTGGTGGGAGGATGTTAGTTAAAAGTGTTAAAGTGTCAGTGCTGCTATGTTCGAGTCTAATCCAGCCAATGACAGCAGTTAAGACGTTGCCTAGGCTCACCCTTCACGCGAGGATTTGTTAGTCCCAGGTCCAGTCGTCAAGTTGTTTGTCCCGTGTGACAGCTCTGTTGGGGGACAGGTTCGGGTGACAAGTCGCTTCTTCTCACGGCATCAGTTGGAGGGAAAACAACAAAAGATGATCTCTTTACGATTTGTTGGCATGACAAGCAGACGTGAAACAGTTCACCGTCCAGGCAGAGTACACTTGATATAGAAAACTGTTGTTTGAAGTTCAATCCAGAGTTAAGACACGAGTTGTGTTTGTGTGTTTGTGTTTGTGTGTTTGTGTGTGTTCTATTATTTTTTTTTACTAATAGTACTTCCTGTTAGCTTGATCTTTCTAACTCGATCTAAACAATTCTGTAATATTGATTTCATTTTAACACGTTTGCACAATACAAAACAAGGTGATAGAAGACATGAAGTCAGAACATGGAGTCACTATTCGGAGTCAGAACATGAAGTCAGAACATGAAGTCACTATACGGAGTCAGAACATGAAGTCACTATACGGAGTCAGAACATGGAGTCACTATATGGAGTCAGAACATGAAGTCACTATACGGAGTCAGAACATGGAGTCAGAACATGAAGTCACTATACGGAGTCAGAACATGAAGTCAGAACATGAAGTCACTACACGGAGTCAGAACATGAGGTCACTATACGGAGTCAGAACTCGGAGTCAGAACATGAAGTCACTATACGGAGTCAGAACTCGGAGTCAGAACACGAAGTGACTATACGGAGTCAGAACTCGGAGTCAGAACATGAAGTCAGAACATGAAGTCACTATACCGAGTCAGAACTCGGAGTCAGAACATGAAGTCACTATACGGAGTCAGAACATGAAGTCACAACATGAAGTCACTATACGGAGTCAGAACTCGGAGTCAGAACATGAAGTCAGAACATGGAGTCACTATACTGAGTCAGAACTCAGAGTCAGAACATGGAGTCACTATACGGAGTCAGAACTCGGAGTCAGAACATGGAGTCACTATACGGAGTCAGAACTCGGAGTCAGAACATGAAGTCACTATACGGAGTCAGAACTCGGAGTCAGAACATGAAGTCACTATACGGAGTCAGAACATGAAGTCAGAACATGAAGTCAGAACATGGAGTCATAAGAACATTCGCAAATATTTATTTTGGTTTATTTTACAAGCTTCGAACGTTCTTTGGCACTAAAAATGATTTACGACCTCGTCCAAACCTCCTGCAAGACTGCATCCCGCAGAACGTACTACACGACCAGCCAGTCATTCGTATATGGACCTACATAAGACTAAGACTTGCTCTATTGATCCTTGTGGAAATTTGTTGTGATTACAAGGACTCTTTTCTAATATAAAAACAACACAATAGAAACATTCACAAAAATAGAACAGACACAACATAAAGAATTACTTGAGTGACTACACACAGACCTCTTGATCCTTTTCAGGTTTCCGGATCAACGAGTAGCGTTGATATAGTCTGACCTAGTAAGGAACGAACGAGTTTTTGTATCGCTCGGTTCTAGTCTTGATGGACAGAAGTCTCCCACTTCGCGACGACTTGATGTAGTTATGAAATCAACTATCTTTGTGCATTTGTAGAATTTATACTTCTTGCTTTTTTATTTATAAATGCAGTCTCATTAGATGTGCAGCCTAGGGATCAGATTGTTTATAATTTAGTCTCATTAGATGTGCAGCCTGGGGATCAGATTGTTTATAATTTAGTCTCATTAGATGTGCAGCTTGGGGATCAGATTGCTTATAATTTAGTCTCATTAGATGTGCAGCCTGGGGATCAGATTGTTTATAATTTAGTCTCATTAGATGTGCAGCCTAGGGATCAGATTGTTTATAATTTAGTCTCATTAGATGTGCAGCCTGGGGATCAGATTGTTTATAATTTAGTCTCATTAGATGTGCAGCCTAGGGATCAGATTGTTTATAATTTAGTCTCATTAGATGTGCAGCCTAGGGATCAGATTGTTTATAATTTAGTCTCATTAGATGTGCAGCCTAGGGATCAGATTGTTTATAATTTAGTCTCATTAGATGTGCAGCCTGGGGATCAGATTGTTTATAATTTAGTCTCATTAGATGTGCAGCCTGGGGATCAGATTGTTTATAATTTAGTCTCATTAGATGTGCAGCCTAGGGATCAGATTGTTTATAATTTATTCTCATTAGATGTGCAGCCTAGGGATCAGATTGTTTATAATTTAGTCTCATTAGATGTGAGGCCTGGGGATCAGATTGTTTATAATCGTTAACGTCTGCAACAAATATTCTTTTAAAATAAACATAAAAACGTATAGTACAAACAATCGCAGACGCCAACAAGAAACTTTTTTTTATCGTATTTTTAGGTAAGAAATATTTAGAGGAAAATTTAACAATAAATACTAGTATTCTATTCACTGCACATCCCGCCTCCACTCAACAGATTCTAATTTAAACTATTGAATGTGATCTCCTTGCTTGAGAACAATAATATCGGCATACTGTGCTCAACTGGCATGTAGAATGTCAGCGTAATAAACTGAAGATACTATTTTTTTTTTTGGTTATGCATTGTATGAAACATTTTTGCCTAATCTTCAGCAGAGTTTCTAACACAAAACAAGGTTTGACAACAAACAAACATATTTATTATAAACACTTAAAATGATATTAAAATGACAATAATGAACTAATACAAATTAGAGAACTCCTCTGTTTTGATAGTCACTCTTCAAATAATAAATCTAGATCAGTGGTTCCCAACCTTATTCAGCGCGAGGGCCACACACATATCCGACACGCATTTCACTGGGGCCTTATTCACGCACACACACATCTGACACGCATTTCACTGGGGCCTTATTCACGCACACACACAAAGTTGAGTCCATCGGAACCAAGTTTATGATTTCTGTGCACGAGGGTTAAAAAAATGTCGAGGTGTCTTATAGCACCGCGTCACTTGCTGGATATGGCCCCCGGGTCGTAGGTTGGAAAGCACTGATCTAGATGATGGGAGTCTTGTCAGTTTCGTTATTCAAGTTCTGCTTGATTCGATCCAGCGCCCGAATTCTGCAGCAGGTCATCTGAAGCAGCAAACACAGGAATACCACCATGCCCCCGACGAGGAAAGCCCCTAACAGCAGTCCTTTAATCTTCGTCTCCATGGTTACAATGTTTGGTGGATGGTACACTGGAGAAAGTAGTACACAAAGTTATAGACAATAAAGAAATAGATCTATATACGTTTGAGAGATACATATAAAACGATAATTATAAATACTAATAGAAATACAAAAGTCAATTCGTTATTGAAATGTGATCATTGTGATTCGCGATGTTTCTTTTTTTTTGTTTTCCACAATCTATAATTGTACATATGTTCAAAACTGATTTAAAACAACAACATAAAAGAACAAAGCAGTGTGGTTTTTATTTCAGAGGACAGTTCTCCGCAAAGAGTTTTTAACATTAACAAACATTACAAAGGATAATGCAGTGTAATAATCATTTACCTAGGATTTACCAGGAGAGTTTGTAGGTAACAAACAGCTTTTGAATAGGTTCATAATTAATTTCACTTACATTTCACCAAACATCTTTTAGGAATAGTTTTATTTACAGGTTTTTTTGTTTAAAAAAAAAAAAAGTTTACATCTATAAGCATATTTATGAAATATGAATACTTTATTTTTTTAAAAAAGGAACTCCCTCAGAAAGATCATTAGTAGAAGATACATTTATTTTGAGTTCATGAAGAGGATGTTCAGATTGGGCTTTAAATAGCGCTTTGTGTAAGAGTGTGTGTGTGTGTGTGTGTGTATGAGAGAGAGAGAGAAAACACTACGGGAGTGACCACTCAGAATACTGAACGAATGAAGTCAACAGTTTGATCAGAAATTACACGGCGGCACGTTGGCCATAATCTCGCCGGCGGTTATTGGAGTTGTGCGAAACGTACCACAGATGAGTCTAATGGCTTGATTCTGAACAGAGTCTAGATTCGCTAGAGACGTTAGCGACGCCCAGACCTGAACAGGTAGACTGTAGTCCATGTGAGACCTAACTGCACCCATGTACAGTGATCTCAGCACACCCGCCTTCCCTCCCCATTTTCGTTCCAGCTAGCTTCTTGACGATGTTCAACCTCTGGAGATGGTCGCACAAGGTCAATATCTGATTGAGGATGATCCCGAGATACTTTAGCTTTTTGTCCCATGCCAGAATCTTGCCGTCCATCCATATCTAAACTGGTTCCTTCACTATATCACGTCCTGACGTAAACCAAGAGTAAACTGACTTCGAGTGGTTCACCTCGAGGCCCCACAGTCTGGCGTAGCAGGATACCGTAGTCAATGCTTGCTGGAGAGTGCCGATGAGCTGATGGCGATCTCTCCCCGACTCCCACAACACGTTGTCGTCTGCAAACAGAAGCTTCTGGCATTTCAAGAGAGCCGGTAAGTCGTTGATGAACACAAGAAAACGTGAACAACTGAGTACCGAACCTTGCGACACGCCCTGCTCCAGTGGAAGTTTCCTAGACACCTGTTTACCAACTCGTGTCTGCACCGTTCGCTCCCTGAGGAAATTGTTAATCCACCTCAGCATATGAGAACCCACACCTAGAGTCATGAGCTTAAGAAACAAACCGGGCCTCCATACCTTGTCATGGGCTTGTTTGAGATCGATAAATACCGCTAGCGTCGACTGACCAGGTCGATTCGTGTTGCCCCATTGGAAGCCGTCCGCTACTTTCTGCATGAATAGCGTCACCTGGTTGATCGTCTGCAAGACTTCAAGACCAGCTTAGGCGTCAACTTTCCTTAGCTGACATAGCAGAGAGCACCTGGTTGCATGCGGCTTTAGAACGAGACAGTTGGAGGTCACTCACAAAGGCTGCGGGATACACATTTGAGACCAAAAGAAAATGCGCTATCGAGGACAAAGGCAGACGGCGAAAAGAAAATCTAAATCGACCACCTGCAGACAATGGTTATGTTTGCCCTGGATGTGGCAAAATATGTAGGTCATAGCTGGGGCTGCGCAGCCACGGGAAATACTGCATTCCTCACTAATCTTCGGACTCGAAGACAAGCCTTATTATTAATATTATACAATTAAATCTCTCAAATGTTTAAAACATTGTAGTTATTTATGTTCGATTTATGTTTTTAATGGTATTAATAAGCTAGTAAATTCAAAATAGATTCTTCTTGTCAAGATCTATAATATATATATATATATATATATATATATATATATATATAGAGAGAGAGAGAGAGAGAGAGAGAGAGAGAAAGAGAGAGAGAGAGAGAGAGACATACAGACAGACAGACAGACACCACATATACACACAAAGGCGTAAAAGGTGTAAACATTTGAAACTATTAGTTTGATATAAAACTAAGACAAATTAAGTAACGAAATTATTCTTTATCAAGAGGGATTGGGTTTTTGTTTGTTTGTGCCACATCGACACAATTTAGGCCATGTTGTTAATAAAGATTGTCAAATTTAATGTACAATTCGAGTTTTGAAGTGAAATGGAATTTTAATGTAAAAGAAAATTAAAACCAGTTAATATGATTTAATAATAGTACCAGTTCTTTGACAAAGAAACGTCTCTTGGGTGGAACATTCAGCTGACTCCCAGGTATTGTCTTCAGGGATGACTCGTCCACAGTTAAAGCCAGGATCATGGCCTGAGTCACACACAACACACGAGATGTAGAAAAAAGATGTAGATGTAGATATTTAGTTATATTTATGTGAATATTTAAGGATTTATTTTCCTTGTTGGTCTCAAACAAAATAAATAATTACCAGTAAATTTATTGACTAATTTGTTAACTTTTTTTTCTTTTCAGTAAATTTAAAAATTCGAATATTTGTATACACTGTTTTATTGAAACCTGTAGACGTACCGGTATAGAAGAACCAAAAGTAAATAAATTATTATTATTGAAGCCAATGTTTTCTATTGCAATACAGTGGGGGATAAAATCTATATAATATTTTTTGGAAAATTTAAATGTAAAATGTAATTTTTAAAATAAATATGTTTCAGCCTTAAGAATCTCCCAATTTCGTGTATGCCTTAATAGTATCAAATAAACACTAAAGAAACAATTTAAAACTAGCAAAAGAATAAAGAAAAATTGATAAATAAAACTTAGATTATTTAAGGGAAAGAACTGCACATTTACTATATTTCTCAATACTATAATATTTATTTACATTTTGCGGTATAAAATAATTATTAATAGTTATTTTTTTTTGTTGATTCATTTTTGTATGGACAATGAATAGATGTGCAAAGTTTCAACTCTAAGAATGGAAAGTGGAAGAAATAACGTGTTCAAATGTGTTCAGACTATTATTTTGAGAATTGTATTGTTCACACTATCAATTAGACCTTTTGTCTTAGAAAGTAGGTTCGGAGGTGCCTCGATATAAAACATACGGAAGAAACAGTGTAGAATCCATTTTTTTTCTAGAATTTAATATTTTCAAACTCAACTCAATAAAATAATTAAGTCAATTGAAAAGCAAAATTCACATAAAACATAAATCAATCGCCCTAATCATATGAATAGTAGGAAGGTTTAACTTTGGTTAAATTAAATACATACAAACACTCATGATCAATGACAACGATAGAGTCTCCTAAAATGATATTTCTGGACTGTTATATAGTTCTAATAAGAACTTTCTTTCGTACAACGAACCGCATAGTTGTTTTTATATAAATATATTTTCAGGGACTTCCGGAAGGATCTGGTCATCTTCACACGCGGGTACATTCCAGGTCTCATCGTGTCACTCCGTGGAGACATCCGTAAGACAGGCTACCTGGGATAGAACACTGCCTCCAGAGTGACAGCAAGTTCTAACGAACAATGTATTGCAGGTGGAGAGCATGTAAGACTGTTTCAAGAAAGGCTCGCTAACCCGTCCTGACCGCAACGCTGATCCGTCTTTTCCTAGCTACTTAAGTGATGGAGCGTGTTACTGTCTGTCTTCTTATCTTATATAATACAGACGTTACTTCAAAAAAGAAGATGATTACGTCCTATGCGTCATGCATTCAGTCATGCATATTAACCAATGACCTAAATTCTGCCAAGTCACTGGTTTTCCTGGCTAGTTTAGGCAACCCATTCCATGCTCTAATAGCACTATGGAAGAAGGAACATTTGTAAAAATTTGTCCTAGCATATAGGACGAGGAATGTGCCTTTATCTTTGTGTCTTTCTAAGTATTTTATGTGATGGCTGCCTGGTCAGGATGGCTGCCTGGTCGTGCGGTTTGCACGCTGGACTGTCGTTCAGATTTATCGATGGTCCCGGTTCAAACCCTACCCGCTCCCATCCCCCGTCGTCCTGCGGGAGGTTTTGACTAGGAAGTAATTATCTTCAACTCTGAAGGAACATCCGAAACATGTAAGACATTTTAAAAACATTTTAAAAACATTTTACAAAACATTTTACAAACAATTTTGTTTTTGTATTTGAAGATTATGGTTCAGTGTTTTATGTATAAATGTCTAATATGAACTCAGTGTATACGATTAATGTTTCCTTTTGTACTTTGTAAAGTATATTGTAAAGTATATCTCGTTTTTTATTTTTATAATTTATGTATTTAATACAATTTCAGTCTTTATACGCCACCCAGTCAGCGATTGGTCGGTGCCACTCGTTAAACTCGATTAAAAACATCTACATCATAATCATCATCACCATTTAACTCCGTTTGAGTGAGGGCAATGAGAGGCCCAAAACTCCTCCGTTTGAGTGAGGGCAATGAGAGGCCCAAAACTCCTCCGTTTGAGTGAGGGCAATGAGAGGCCCAAAACTCCTCCGTTTGAACAATCAAGTGCTATGCTTGCATGTTTCTACACAACGTCATCACTTCAACAGTAAATGAACTAATCAACAATCTGTCGTTGTTGTTGTTTTCTCTCTTGCTTTCTTCTACGTTGTACTTTGCCTAGTAGAACATTTTCAACGTTCTTAAGACTTAGACCAGTGGTCTTCAACGGGGGCGATATCGCCCCCTAGGGGGCGTTTTCAAGATTTTGGGGGGCGCTGAGAGCCAAAGGGGCGGTAGGGGGGCGCTGGGCACAAAATGGGGCGGTAAGGGGGCGCTGGGCATAAATGGGGAAAGAAGAAACTAAAGGTGCTCTGAAACAAAACAAATTAAAAAATTCTTCAACATTAAAGCTGGGAAACTAAATATAGACACATTATAGTTAACTTGCTTCTAATTTAAGAACAGTAACAGCGTTAGAAATTTAGTTCGGGAATCCTATTTTCTTTTTTTAGATTCTTACTCTTGCTATGATTGGGGAGTATTTATTGTCCTTGGATCTCGCGCTTATAAACGTTTAAGATTTGATTAACAAAGTAGGTAATACGCCTTTTAGGTTATAGTTTATTTTATCTACATATGTTAATATATTGATATGTAAATGTTAATTGCAAAAAACATTAAAGGTAAAATTTAATAAAATAATTTAACTTTTTAAAAACAAAAAACATTGATAAAATGTTGTCACGAAAACTCACTGGTATGTCATGTAATATTTCCTTGAGATTTAGTGAATTGCCACTAGAAAAAAAGTAAGTTCTACTTTGATGGCATTTTCAGATGAGGTTATGAAACCAAGTTGGCTTCACGAACATATAGCGATATCCAAAAAGAATTTAAGAATATTCATGAACAATTATAAAAATCTACAATTAAAACAATATTAAAAACAAAAAACTGCAAAGCAGGATATGTTTTAGTGGCTTCTTAGAAAAATGCATAGCTTTTTAAAAATTCTTATGATATTGTTGAAAAATTGATTATAACTAAATTTTTTTAAAAACATGTTACACAAAAAGACTTTTTTTCTGTAAGAGATGAAATTTTATTTCAAAATTGTCTAGTTATGTAGCTTATGAGGACATATAGGAAACCATCAGTGGTTGGACGCTACAATGACTTCATAGATAAGAATAAAGAACAGATCTATTCACTATTCACATTGTGAGTTATGATACACAAGAAATGTTTAGCACGCAATTTCATTTCTATTTGAATCTAATTATAAAACTGTAAATAAAATACAAACCCATGCCGAAAATAAGAGCATCTTTCAACAGTTTTGTGAAACAAATGATGAAAATGGTGTTAGACTCTTGTTGTAAACTGAAGTTCGCTGGATTTGGAAAGGGGTTTGTTAATTGTTATGGCTCGTTTTTTAAAAATCTCTTAAATAATTTTTTTTGAGAAACGGTTGGCGATGACTTAAAGCAGGCTAAAAAATGTTTTACATGGTAGGCATCTCACACAAATGAATGAAACCAACCTCGGACTGCTAGGAAAGATTGACTTTGATAATATCATTTTCTCTTTTATCGAGATATTAAATCTATTTTAAAGAGTTTTACACTCTCACATAACTTGTTTGTTGACAAATGAATTACTGCCCAAGGACACCGATAGCCTACCTATGCAATTCACATAACAATGCTCTATGAAGAAATTAAGATTCGCTTCTAAAATTTAAAAAAAAATATATAAATGACAATTATTAAACATCTATTACTGATGTTCAAATTGAATTGCATGAAAAAAATAGATTTACAAAACTATGTCTTCAGTAAAAAGAATGTAAACATAGAAGGCCCACAGTGGCTCAGCTAGAGTGGGGTGAGGGGGGAAATTTGAAAATCCCCCGGGCCCCCATTTAAGGGAGGCCCAAATTAGTGCTTTTTTAATTAATTAAATTAAATATTACGCAAAATGCAGCGGCCCCTAAGGATGTCAAGCCCCCTGGCCCCCAAAATAATGGAAATTCCTAGCTACGCCCCTGGAGGCACAACAGAGATGTGGCTGCATTTAAATGTTTCAGTAAAATTCCAAAACTGTGGTCGAAATTGGAATTATGTTTTAGCTTTTCAGTAAACATACATGGTTAACCTAATTTAGTGCGTAACAAAGTTAATGAATAAGCAAAGAAATAGACTGGATGTAGCGACTAGAGGAGACCTTCGCCTTGCTTTGACTAATTAAAAGCTTGAAATTTCTAATATTATCAGACTGCAGCAGGCACAAGGTTCCCATTAGCTTGATTTCTTTTTGTAGTGAATTCAGCAATAATAATATTTATATTAAAAAATAAAACTAAATTTACAATTAAACCTAAAAGCAGTAGGCCCTAATATTCAAAAAATTAAACGGAGACTATTCTTAGGATTTGAAAGAAATTCTTTATAATTAATTTTGTGTAATCACTGCAAATTATTTTACATAATTTTTGTATAATGATAATATTGTCTGTTTTTGCCTTTAATTCCGAAGATTACGTCTGAGTCCAGTGTTTCACATAACTACGCTAACCCAACTGCGACCTACATATTTTCCCGAAATTTGTGCAGACAAAGCCGTTGTATGCTGGTGTTCTATTTAAGTTTTCTTTCCGTCTTTTGCAACTGTCTTCAATAATGGCTTTTCTTTGAGTATCAAATGTTTGTCCCGCAGTTTTTGTAAGAGCTCTCGAGCTGTTTCTATCAGAGACTATCTGCTGCCAGAGAATGCTGCCAGGTACTTTCCTCTATGCCAGTGAGAGCGAAATAGCGCCTGAATAAATCTTTATAGCGCTCACATGGAAGGGGGGCACCTCTGTAACTCAGTCCTCCTCAAAGCTCGTCAGTCATAGGCCAAGGAGTTCACAACAATCGCCTTTGGCATGCGGTCGTCTCCCAAGCGGGATAAGTGTTATTGACAGCATAGAAATTAATGGATAGATGATATTTTGTTCAAATTTGCCTTCTCACGCTTCTTTATTAATGTTTTTCTTAGAGGGGGGCGCTGGCGGATTTTTTAAAAGAAAAAATTCGAAAAGGGGGCGGTAGGCCAAAAAAGGTTGAAGACCACTGACTTAGACCAATAGCTTGAGAAATGATGTTCATGGCAAGGGGTTAGGTGCTAGTTTAGAATGTTCTCAGTGGCGTAGCAAGTGTGGCGGAGGGGGGTCCGAATTAGAAAATTCCCCCAAGCTTCCACTTAAGGGAGGCCCCCAAATGAGTGTCCGATATTTGTTTTTACATTAAATTTTAAATATTACGCCATTATATCATTTCATGATGTCGAATCTTAAAATTGCAAGGACCCCTTAAGAGGTCAACCCCGGGTCTCAAATCCCTAGCCACGCCACTGAATGTTCCAAATTTAGACCAAAAAAATGTGTATCTGTTTGAAATCACGACGCAATGATGCAACGCTAACTTTGACTGCATAGTTTCTGCTCTAGTTGTGTTGTCCACTTTGGTCTAATCCAGTCTAAAATGACAAAGACAGCATTTAAAGCATTTTGGTCTAATCCAGTCTAAAAGACAAAGACAGCATTTAAAGCATTTTGGTCTAATCCAGTCTAAAAGACAAAGACAGCATTTAAAGCATTTTGGTTTAATCCAGTCTAAAAGACAAAGACAGCATTTAAAGCATTTTGGTCTAATCCAGTCTAAAAGACAAAGACAACATTTAAAGCATTTTGGTCTAATCCAGTCTAAAAGACAAAGACAGCATTTAAAGCAATTTGGTCTAATCCAGTCTAAAAGACAAAGACAGCATTTAAAGCATTTTGGTCTAATCCAGTCTAAAAGACAAAGACAGCATTTAAAGCATTTTGGTCTAATCCAGTCTAAAAGACAAAGACAGCATTTAAAGCAATTTGGTCTAATCCAGTCTAAAAGACAAAGACAGCATTTAAAGCATTTTGGTCTAATCCAGTCTAAAAGACAAAGACAGCATTTAAAGCATTTTGGTTTAATCCAGTCTAAAAGACAAAGACAGCATTTAAAGCAATTTGGTCTAATCCAGTCTAAAAGACAAAGACAACATTTAAAGCATTTTGGTCTAATCCGGTCTAAAAGACAAAGACAGCATTTAAAGCATTTTGGCCTAATCCAGTCTAAAAGACAAAGACAGCATTTAAAGCATTTTGGTCTTATCCAGTCTAAAAGACAAAGACAGCATTTAAAGCAATTTGGTCTAATCCAGTCTAAAAGACAAAGACAACATTTAAAGCATTTTGGTCTAATCCGGTCTAAAAGACAAAGACAGCATTTAAAGCATTTTGGTCTAATCCAGTCTAAAAGACAAAGACAGCATTTAAAGCATTTTGGTCTTATCCAGTCTAAAAGACAAAGACAGCATTTAAAGCAATTTGGTCTAATCCAGTCTAAAAGACAAAGACAACATTTAAAGCATTTTGGTCTAATCCAGTCTAAAAGACAAAGACAGCATTTAAAGCATTTTGGTCTAATCCAGTCTAAAAGACAAAGACAGCATTTAAAGCAATTTGGTCTAATCCAGTCTAAAAGACAAAGACAACATTTAAAGCATTTTGGTCTAATCCGGTCTAAAAGACAAAGACAGCATTTAAAGCATTTTGGTCTAATCCAGTCTAAAAGACAAAGACAGCATTTAATGCATTTTGGTCTTATCCAGTCTAAAAGACAAAGACAGCATTTAAAGCAATTTGGTCTAATCCAGTCTAAAAGACAAAGACAACATTTAAAGCATTTTGGTCTAATCCGGTCTAAAAGACAAAGACAGCATTTAAAGCATTTTGGTCTAATCCAGTCTAAAAGACAAAGACAGCATTTAAAGCATTTTGGTCTTATCCAGTCTAAAAGACAAAGACAGCATTTAAAGCAATTTGGTCTAATCCAGTCTAAAAGACAAAGACAACATTTAAAGCATTTTGGTCTAATCCAGTCTAAAAGACAAAGACAGCATTTAAAGCATTTTGGTCTAATCCAGTCTAAAAGACAAAGACAGCATTTAAAGCATTTTGGTCTTATCCAGTCTAAAAGACAAAGACAGCATTTAAAGCGATTTGGTCTAATCCAGTCTAAAAGACAAAGACAACATTTAAAGCATTTTGGTCTAATCCGGTCTAAAAGACAAAGACAGCATTTAAAGCATTTTGGTCTAATCCAGTCTAAAAGACAAAGACAGCATTTAAAGCATTTTGGTCTTATCCAGTCTAAAAGACAAAGACAGCATTTAAAGCAATTTGGTCTAATCCAGTCTAAAAGACAAAGACAACATTTAAAGCATTTTGGTCTAATCCAGTCTAAAAGACAAAGACAGCATTTAAAGCATTTTGGTCTAATCCAGTCTAAAAGACAAAGACAGCATTTAAAGCATTTTGGTCTTATCCAGTCTAAAAGACAAAGACAGCATTTAAAGCAATTTGGTCTAATCCAGTCTAAAAGACAAAGACAACATTTAAAGCATTTTGGTCTAATCCGGTCTAAAAGACAAAGACAGCATTTAAAGCATTTTGGTCTAATCCAGTCTAAAAGACAAAGACAGCATTTAAAGCATTTTGGTCTTATCCAGTCTAAAAGACAAAGACAGCATTTAAAGCAATTTGGTCTAATCCAGTCTAAAAGACAAAGACAACATTTAAAGCATTTTGGTCTAATCCAGTCTAAAAGACAAAGACAGCATTTAAAGCATTTTGGTCTAATCCAGTCTAAAAGACAAAGACATCATTTAAAGCATTTTGGTCTAATCCAGTCTAAAAGACAAAGACAGCATTTAAAGCATTTTGGTCTAATCCAGTCTAAAAGACAAAGACAGCATTTAAAGCAATTTGGTCTAATCCAGTCTAAAAGACAAAGACAACATTTAAAGCATTTTGGTCTAATCCAGTCTAAAAGACAAAGACAGCATTTAAAGCATTTTGGTCTAATCCAGTTTAAAAGACAAAGACAGCATTTAAAGCATTTTGGTCTAATCCAGTCTAAAAGACAAAGACAGAATTTAAAGCAATTTGGTCTAATCCAGTCTAAAAGACAAAGACAGCATTTAAAGCATTTTGGTCTAATCCAGTCTAAAAGACAAAGACAGCATTTAAAGCATATACCAAATACAGACTAGAAAATTGAATGGACATACCTGGAAATCCTTCTGCCCAGTTATCGTATTGTAAAGGGGAAGAATCTACCCAGATGGTGAAATTTTCTTCAGAACGCATCCTTTGTAAGCCAATCCAAATGTTTCTATGGAAGAAAGAATTTCATTAGAAAGTGGTCTCTGATCACATTGTCTGATACATTAAAATAAAATTTGGTTTAAAAAAATGACCCTTTCCCTCATTAAAAAGGTCATCAGTCATTTCCTAGCTGTGTTTATTTAAGTTTATTTGAGTTTTTCAGTTTACTTCATCTCGATCTAAATAAAATAAAAAGTAGGACGTCTGCAAGTTCAAACGAGTGTTGCAATCGACCTGAATATGATTTATCGTTTCTGAGACCCTAGCGTGTCTCAATGTTCCTGTCAAAGGGAGCTAAACTTGGACAGTACTGGCAGATGGCAGTAAACATCTTCCGCTGGGGGGAAACACTAATCTCACTTTATGACGGCTTTAAATAGATAACAAAATGTGATTATTTTGTTGCTGTACCTAATGGTGTATTCATAAGATTAAGCCTATAGAGAGAATCTATTGAATTTTGAAGATTTGTGCACCAATTTTCAATTGCACGGTCAGAATGTTTAACAAGATGAAAGGCGTTCTGAATGAAAACAAAAACAACTATACTCGTTCATACTTTAAGATATATCTTTTTGACAGTTAATGTATATTCAAAGGGAACAAGCTAATTGGACGTCTTTGGCAATTTCTAGTCAGACCGTTATATTTTTCAAAGTATAATAAAAAAAAATACTTTTTTTAGAAAATAGAAAGCGTATAAAAGGGAAAAAACTTCTTCTCTTTTAAATTACAGACGTCGTTAGTTCAAAGGAGATGATGATGTCGCTGTGTCAATCTAGTCATGTGGTCAGTGAATGAAACCGTAGACCATTCGATATAGAAGGCCTCAACACTGACCTGCAACGTCATGACCTGTGGGCAGTTTAGACCAATAGCTCGATGCCACGTCACATGACAGACGGACTGACAGACTGAAAAAAGCCATACGAATATATCAGCTACTTCTTCTGTCGGAATGTGGACATCAGAAGAGAAAACGGGGTTCAGCCCTAGTGACTTATGGAGAAGCTGTGCTAAAAGCAGACCTTATTATTATGTGTCTGTGATGTCTTGTAAATAAACACCTGTATGTCGTACGCGTCTAGAGTTGCTTCTTGTGTGATGTTTCTCTTTTGTGCACCATAATGGTTTGTGCGCTCTAGTTCCTAAGGACGCGCTTTGCTGATGGCTGATCTTTTGTTGGAGTTTTCTTTGTTGTTTTCTTCCCCAGTATTGGGTAAGTTAGTTTATTTGACTTGATTCTTCGTGGTGTAGCTCTAGATTCGTTGGTCCTATGATCTTGTGAATGGCGATCTCAAGGGATGCGTATTTTTCTTGTTTAGGGACGCAGGCTTGGGACTCAGTGATAGTCAGCCTGATTTGGTGTGGTCCGTGCATCCAAGGCATTGTAAATGTTTGTGTGTGGGCTTCGCGAGCCCTGATCGAACTGTGACACTTAGATTAAGGTGTGCTATGTTATTTTTAATAAGCTGCTTGTTTGTATTTGACCATGTATAATACTAGTTACCAAACCCGTATTCATCTGTCATGTCCTGTTGCATTATTTATTCATTAAATTGTTGCATTTACATTATTGTTATTTAACTGATATAAGTTAACGTATTGTCAATATTATCTACGTATTAAATAAACTGTCCGGGATGTCAGGGCAGACGAGCCCGGCCAAATTACAACCCCGGCAGGAACCTAATAACCATCGTTGGGGTGGGGAACCCGGCATAATAAGTCATACCCTAGACCTGCAAAACCCACCCTGACACTGTCCTCGTTGAAATGTCTCCATTATATTTATTGTAATATTTGAGTTAGCATCATCCAATCAAAACTTTAGCTTTAGCCGCCTTTAGTACTGTTGTTTTTTCATTAACCATGGTATTGATTTGAATCCTTCCAGGAAACAGGAGTAGGCCCACTACAATGAGATCATCCAGTTTCATAAACATCCTTTTAATTCTCACTCCTTTACTTAAATGATCTGGGCTCTTTTTCATTTATACGATTTGTGACATTTGTTACAGACACCTTAGAGAAAAATAAGCCACCGTTACTCAATCAATACTCTTTGACCGTATTCCGTATCAAAGGGTAGCTCTTCTTATATGTATAAAAACAACTACAAAGATGCGGAGAATTTAAAATTCACTTGTGGCAAAGCTTAAGGAAATTCAAAGGATCGATGATCTTATAATGTCAACGTACCGTGTCCAAGATTCAATGTAGAAAAATAAAATAAAATAAAATAATTTACAACTGTCAGGGTTGGAGGCTTTAAAAAAAAAAAAAAGATGCTATGTACAAGTCTTCGCTTTTAAAAAAAAATCAATAGATTATTTTTAAATGTCAATCAATGTTGGACAATCATTGCCAATGACAGGTGTTGGGAAGTGTTAGAATACTGTGTATATCCTATGTAAGAAAGGGGGGATCATTTGTTAATTGTGTCCGCTTGATCCACATATGCTTCAGTGTGTTTCACAAATATTTCCTAAGTAATGAAAGTTTTCAAAACAAAAAAAATAAAAATGCATCTCATGCGTGTTAATTGCTTTAAGAAGAAAATCCTAAATCCAGTGCTCTTGTCAGACTGCAGACGACAGTAAAAAAAAATGTTTACACACGTGCGCGCGTGTGTGTGTGTGTGTGTTTTGTTTTTTCTATGGTGACGACGGAAAGAGGTTAGTGATTGGCTGGCGGCTACGTAGTGTAAATGATACATAATCAGCTGTCTTGGTTAAGACAAACGACTCCAGAATGCCAGAGTGAAAAGCCGTGTTTGTTTTTGTTTTTTTTTTTTGTAGTTAGATTTTGTTCAATATACCATTTTTATATTATTTCTAAAGTCTACTACATTTATTTATTTCAGTTTAAGTTAAAATTTGTCTCTATTGTAATGAAAGTTCTATTTAGCTTTGTCACAAAGAAGTTCTTCAAGTTATTTCCGATTTTACGTTAATATAATATAATACTCATACAGAGGTTTAGGTGTCTACCTGCAGTTTGGTGCTACAAGTCAACGGCCGTCAACAGCAGGCATATAATACGAGCTAAGCATTTCCTAGAAATTGAAGCAGGGCGCAGTATGAGGGGGCGAAGGCGTTTTGTTTTTAGTTAGCTTTTTTAACGATAATTTTATTGTAGTTAAATCAATAGTTGAGTTTTAATGAAGTACAAGAGAATGTTATTAACACTGTAATACAATAATTAAATCAAGAAAGTGACACGGTTCTATCATCTAAGTAGAACTGATTAAACCGTAGGCCTATACGTTAGAGGCGATGGCAACATTAATGATTCAAAACGTTCTTTATTTCAAACATTTCATGTTTCACCCCATGAGCAAGTAACAAAAATTATTTTTTTTTATCAATGAAGCTAATGAGTTGATATAACGGCATAATACTTTTATCAATTAATGACAGATAGATACAATAAAAGGAGGGGAAAAAAACACGCCCCAATCCCCCCTTTTTGAAAAAATCCTGGATTCGCCCATCTATGAATCTACTCAGAGTTTAGAAAATTCTAGTTTGGTGACATTGATCCAGACTTGGAAACATTAAAAGACAGTAGTCTAGACTATAATACTTGATCTATTTAGAGATAGATCGATAGTGTGTACTGATAAGTTGTGTAAGCCATTAGTGCCATGCACATATGTATATTGTCACAAATGAATTCTAGCCCTCCAGCTTATGATTTCTACATAAGTTGTAACGCAAAATGTTTATGAACATCTATTTTTTTAACTAAACTTTTTACTGAATGCATACAGGAATTCTCATTGAAAGGTGTTCAATATAGACCAAATTTAATTTTAAGATGATTAGGCCAATATTTTCGAAAATTGTAACGCTCAAATCAGATTTTTCACACTGGGGCCAATTAGTAATTTTTTTTCTCAAATATATATTTAAACTGTATAATTTCTAGGAAAATCGTTAAAAGCTTTTTTTTTAATCTGTGACCACCAGGTCTTGGTAGGGCTTACAAGGCGTTTCGCTGAACCCGATGATGCATTGGACGACTAAGCCCATCACAAATGTACAGGAGCTCCATGTGCCTTGAATTTATTCTCGGCCAAACCGCTTCTCAATGTACCTCATCTGGACCAGAAGGAATACTGAGTTACATACGCAAGGAGAATACATGCTTTGAAGCATAGCATGCAAGGAAAACACTTTTCGCCAGATTCTGACGGGAACGCATTCTTTGTAAGCCAATCCAAGTATAGATATATAACAAGGCGCTCCTCCAGACCTCCTATCCAGGAGTTGCGAATCTATGACTTTAGGTCGGGCGATGGGGTCTATAATAAAAGCATGAGAAATAATGCACTGGCTAATGATAACACTCTCTATATTCGGTTCTCCACTGACCTACCCTTTTTTCCAAATCTGTGAGTCATTTATTAACTGTTGGTCATCTGCTGAATCAACTTTGGCTAACATATGGCCATGATTCTGGCAAATACTTTTGGCCTCATACCAGGTAGCCTTCTGTTCAAAGAAGATGTACTTAGCACCTGGAAGGGACAGAACTTTGGTTAGTCAGATGGGTACACATTTTTCTTTTTTTTTATTGTATAATTTATTTATTTTTTATGTTTGCATATGTCATTTATTTTTTTTATGTTTGCATATGTCATTTGTTTGTTTTTGTTTGCATATGTCATTTGTTTGTTTATGTTTGCATATGTCATTTGTTTGTTTATGTTTGCATATGTCATTTGTTTGTTTATGTTTGCATATGTCATTTGTTTTTTATGTTTGCATATGTCATTTATTTGTTTATGTTGCATATGTCATTTGTTTTGATTATGTTTGCATATGTCATTTATTTCTTTATGTTTGCATATGTCATTTGTTTGTTTATGTTTGCATATGTCATTAGTTTGTTTATGTTTGCATATGTCATTTATTTGTTTGTGTTTGCATATGTCATTTATTTGTTTATGTTTGCATATGTCATTTATTTGTTTGTGTTTGCATATGTCATTTGTTTGTTTATGTTTGCATATGTCATTTATTTGTTTATGTTTGCATATGTCATTTGTTTGTTTATGTTTGCATATGTCATTTATTTGTTTATGTTTGCATATGTCATTTATTTGTTTATGTTTGCATATGTCATTTATTTGTTTATGTTTGCATATGTCATTTGTTTTGTTTTCCTTGTATCGTTCTAACTAAGTCGTTTGTGTTCGTTGACTAAATAGGGACACGATCAACTTTTGTATTTATACATTTATTCCCATGAACTCCAGTTGTGGCGGAGACCAACACAAATTGTTGCTCTAATGTGAAAATGTACTTTTATTTCAAAGCAATCAGACAGCGATAGCGGCAACTAACATTGTTGTCCCATAATGGTGACGAGCCCTTAATGTTATTGTTGTTTTTGTTTCGTTTCTTTCTTTGTTTTTTTTTGTTGTTTTTTGTAAACACAAGTAGCAAGTAGCTATGGATTATGGACCATTCAGTTTGTTGCTGTTTTTATCACATGCTAATGTTTTCATAGAACTTTTCAAAAAACCTGATTCAAATAGAAAAGTTGGTCATACTTTTTAAAAGCCACGCCCCCAGGGGCGTTTCTTAGATGTAAAAAAAGAAGGGAAAGTTGGTCCCTCCTCCACCACCGTCCACCCCACAAATATTTTAGGTATGACTATTTTACTTTACACAAATAGTGAGGGCTTTCATACATGGAGACGATCCCATAAATAACCAGGTTTCTAAACTTTGATTACGGAAGTAGTGATATCACATCATTCTTTTGTGCACTCTTTCCGCACTATACATTTCTAAACTCTTTCGCTTGAAGCACAAAGTCATTTCTAGTATTTCGTTGGGAACAATGATCTTTCAATATGGCGTCCTTGAAATTGTTTTGTTTTGTGTTCATTTCAAACTACGTTTTTAATCTTCCACATTTCATGTTCTTACGTTATTCCTTAGGGTAATATTATTTCCCCAACACATTTCTTCCTATCACTTTCTCTTCTTTTTCTCTCTAATTGCATTTCATTGCTTAAAGAACGTTAACGGGATTTAAAAAAAAAAATCAAAATGTAAACAAAAAGCAGATTACTGTGATCAACTTGTAGCGTGAAAATCCCATTTTTTCTAAATGGTCAATGCTGACAACATGTTTGCTATTATTACATTTTTTTTGTTTTTCCTTGTTAAATTTTGGGTCAACGCTTCCAAAGTGACGAGCTAAATGAAGCAGTGGGCTGCGTCAACATTTCAACTGCTGCTAGTTTCTCGATTTTTCCCACCCCACCGTTGCAACAGGACAAAGGGAAGTAAAAACACTTAACACGGAATTATTTCTTCTCTCCCATTTTGCAACAATACTTTGTCGAGAAACGGGCTTGTCATTCGTAGGTCACAGTGTGCCTTTTTCTTTTTTAAAGTGCTTGCAAATAGAAATCAATATCGCAGCACTTTTAACCCAGAATAGCACATTGGTTATATTTAGCACTCTCTGTACCTCTGTTTTAGCACTGTTTAAGTATATTAGCATTTTAATTACATTCCTAAAACTTTTATTTAGCAATATCGGAAATGTATTTAGCTCTTTCGATACTAAGTTAAACAGTTCATGATCTCTCACTCGATATTCATATTTTACTTAGCAACCAACTCATTACCCTATTCAGGCATATCGCAGCACTTTTCAAATGTTAGCACTTCTAAATATCTTATAAATTTGTCAAGATCTCAGCACTTTCTTCAACGTTTAACCCTTAGTTTAGCACTTCTTTAGTAAAGACATTAGGTATTCTTATACTCTTCATTTCTGTCCTTCACTAAACATCATTGATGACTTACTCCCGTAGAAGTAATGTGTTAATTAAAGCGCTCCTAAAGTTTATGTCCTTCACTAAACATCATTGATGACTTACTCCCGTGGAAGTAATGTGTTAATTAAAGCGCTCCTAAAGTTTATGTAAATCATTTTACTTAGTAATGTTAAGAGTGTAATTATTTAATAGAAAAAAAAAACACTTTACAATCTGGGTAATTAAACGAAAATTAATACAGACTACTTATCATATTTAATGTGAACCAGTTACACAGACTAGAAACTCAAAAATACCCAGGTGTTGAAATAAATTATCATAATATACCCCTTTTGAGGAAACCATTTTTAAAAACCAAACAAACCCTTGAAGTTTTAAATTAGTTAAACTAGAAAACAGTACATAATACATTACTGACCATGTGCATTTCTAACATAATTCTAGTTGGCACATGATATTAATAATGAAAGATTAATTTTTAGAATTGGAAATGTTCAAACTAAAAGTTCATCACAGTTTACATTTACATTTTTAAGATTCCATTTACGTTCTTTAAGCAACGACATTCAGCAATGAAATAAAGAAGAGAATGATATAAAGAAATGTGGTGGTGATATAATGGAAGATTTAACAAATCGTTTTCAAATATTTTATGTTTTTTTTTTAAATTAAAACTTTGCTTATCAATAGCCCCCCCCCCCCTACTTCCGTAGTTTGTACAGCGGATACACCAAAAAAGTCTTGCTATTCACAGCTGTGAGTCCATGTAGGAAACCCAATCATTCACAGCTTGGAGTCCATGTAGGAAAACCAATCATTTACCCTATTCCTGGACACGCGTAGACCTATTTAACCAATCTGTTGTGTTACCTTTTTTTTATAAATGTTTCAAAATAGTAAGTCAATGTTTTCTATTCCTAATATTAACGAAGAGTTAGCATTTCACGTGCCAATACAGACCCATTATTGACCTGTACTTGTTGCGACAGATGATGCAGACAAAGTCATTATCCTCCTTGGGGGGGGGGTCTATTTAAGTTCTCTTATCGTCGTCTGCGCGAGTCTTTGACAAGGTCTTTGTGTCTCGAATATTTGTCCCGAGACCTATTCGAGACCTATCCAGGCTGACTCTTTCAGAGGTAATTTGCTGTCATATCATCTAGGAGGTGCGGTGGCTGAGCGGTAAAGTGCTTGGCTTCCGAACCAAGGTCTCGGGTTCGAATCCTGGAGAAAACTGGCATTTTTAATTTCGGGATCTTTGGGATCTAATGGGTAACTAAAATTAGTTTGGGAAAATAAAGGTGGTTGGTCGTTGTGCTGACCACATGACACCCTCGTTACATCATCTGCCCTATAGATCGCAAGGTCTGAGAGGGAAATTGAAATGGCCACTGTTACACAGCCCTCCTTTAAGCTTGCCAAAAGAAAATCCTTTTTTTTTATTTGCATGCTGTTATCCCCCATACCGTAGGAAACCCCCTACGCCGGCCACCAGCAGAACATTATTTGTAAAGTACATTGTTTGGAGCAATTATAAAATTTTAACTTAAGAAGTAAAACAATACTACCAAATAGTACTTGTTGACCAAATAGTACCTGTTGACCAAATACTAATTTTGCTTTTGACGAAATATTAACCAAACAATGACAAAAATGGTATAAATTAAACAAATGACAAAAAAACAAACAAAATAAAAGTTTCTCTACTTACTGAGTACGCCGTTGAACGAACAAACAAATGCTATAAGAATAATATCACTTGAAGCAACCATTTCCCTCGCATCAACCTTTGTAGGAACAACACTCAGCAACTGAACTTCACAAGCAGAAATCACATCTGATCAGTTTTGATGAATCGATTTTCTTTTTTGTTCTCCATTTGAATAAGTCCCGACTATTAATTTATCCAATGTGTTTGTTGAGTGTCAATTAGTTTTTCTTGTTATTGATGTTCAGATTCTAAAAGTTTTTGTTGTAGTTGTTATTGAGATTTTATGGTTTTGTTGTTGTTGTTATGGTTGATAAGACTAAGCAAATTTCGTATATTGTTGCTTGATTTAAATTGTCCTAAACAAGTGTAAGCCAAAAATAAACTCGTTTGCAATTTTAATTAAAAATGTAAATATCTCCAAATCTTGTTCTCAATGTTCTGTCAAGTGTAAGCCTTCAAGTAATCGAACCACACCAGCTAGAACACGTCTACCCGAGACTGGCCTCACAATCAATCGATCACCCATCAACCTGTAATAAATACATTGAACACTAAATTCAAAACAAATTTCTCCGTGAATTACAAAAAAATAATAATATTTTTAACGTGTTGAAGGTCGATGACAGGATGGTCTGGTCACGACTGCACGTGACATGATAATAAAAGAAAGCGTTAACCACCCCTTCTCTCGTAATAGGCAAGCCAACCTTTAAATGTCAATGTTTAAAAAAAAATATTGAAAGTAAAGATAAAATAAATAATTCTTCACAAATTAAAAAAAAATGAGAAAATTATAATATTTTAGATTTTAATTTCAATACGGTAGGCTCATTCGGTTTCGTGATTCAAAGAAAGAATAGAATGAAATCAATCTACACTACAACATAACAATGAGAACGATGAAGAAGAAGAAGAAATCAATTTGTCAAGAATAAATTCTTCTTTTTCATATCTTATCTATTACAGACGTTACTTTAAAAACAAAGAATATAATAACGAATAAATGAAGTCTTAGGACTATGAAAGTAAAATGCAATGTTTTAAATTACGTATTTTGCAAGTTTGAAGAGCAACCTCGGTAACGCTCCATGACCAACCTCAACAGAGGAACTACATTTAGTAACTACATTTAGACCTAAATCTGTTATTTTAGGAGGCAGTAGTATATAGCCCCAATTTAATTTCTCCTTATGTTATTTTGTCCCTTACTTTTGTGTAGCGCAACTCTAAGGCTACAAACACGCTCAGCGCTATGGTCCGATCTCTTTTGTGGGCACGTCGGGGGGGCGGGGGGGGGGGGGAGAAGGTTTAGTGCTGACTAAGACTAAGACTGCTTTATTGATCCATATGGAAATTTGTTGTGATTACAAGGACTCTTTTCTCGTATACAGACAACGCAACAGAAACATACACATAAATAGAACAAACACAACATAAAGAGTTCATTTAGTGATTACACACAGGTACTCAGCAAACACAGCTTAGTTTGAGTCCGGATCCGAACTCATACATCTTTGTTATGTAGCCAAGCGTTGTTGTTTTTTTTTCACTAAGCCACAAATCCATTTTTAAAAGGTGCTAATTTCATGTGGGTATTATTAAATTAGCCAACATTCACAAAGTAAGCATGCAAAGCCGGCACGTGGTGCGTACGTTCTATACCAGATAAATAGGCCTAAATTTTACTCTGGGAATTAACCAAATAGCCCAATTTAATCACAGAGTTTCGGCATACATAAATTACTTTGTAAAAAAAAAATTTAGCCTCTGACTTCTTTGCGTGTGTGTCGCATTAAAAGAAATGGCTATATATGATATATTGTCGCCTATCTTACTTGTTTCGTTGAGTGGGGTCAATGAAAGGTGCTTTCTTTGACTGGATATTGAAATTCAATAGAATTCATGGCAAACATGTTTTCGAGAAAGTCGAAGGTGATAAACATTTAGCGCTTCTATCGATTGAGCGCAGTTCGAAGAAACAAATGTAAAATGTTGTTTGCTTCCTTCAGTCCTAGAACGCCTATATGGTCATCAGAATGTCATGAGACTGTGGAGCTGTCATGAGACTGTGGAGCTGTCATGAGACTGTGGAGCTGTCATGAGACTGTGGAGCTGTCATGAGACTGTGGAGCCCTGTTCTTGAGAGGCAACCGGGTCATTATTTAACGCAGATTAAGGTGACATTCACTTTGGTGCCAAAATGTTTCGTTTGGTAATCTTTCCAGAGCAAACGCCAATGCCTTTTCGCTGTCCATAGCTTTCTTTGTCATCATCTCTCTCCACGTAGTGCGGTCTAGGACTATGCCTACTTCCCAGTAGTCAGCATCAATGGTCACTACTTTGAGGTCCCGCATACACATTTCGGCGTTGGGGACGACCATTTTATCCAGAGCCAGTCACAAGTTGACCAAAAATGATGACTTTCGGGATACAGTTGTCCTCCATAGGTAACATAAAAAATTTGTTTAATCCATTCCTTGTTTAAGAAGATGATGGTTGTCTATAATTTCTCACTCTATTTTTTTTTTGTATTGCTTCTTTATTAGGGCCGGTCTTAGGCCATTGCAACCTATGCGATCGCAGTATGCCCAGAGCTAATTCTAGGTGTAAATTATTAAATGAAACAAATCATTATAACATATAACAGGGTTCTTGCGATTTTCCAGGAACTCCTGGAAATATCCTGAAATTGCAAAATATACGAAAAAGCTCTGGAAATTTACTGAAAACTCATAAACTTTCCTGAAAAATAGACACAATTGTCATTTTAGGGTTTCATTCAATATGGAAAACGCTATTCCTACAAGCGATAAGAAAAAAGACATGGCCAACTTTCATTTAATACAAGTGTAATGCAAAGACAAATTTATTGTCTATTACAAAATGTTCACTTATTATTATCCTTATCCCTGCCCAGACTGGGCCCGCTCAATTCGTTTCGCATAAGACCCCGCATTAGTTAGGGCCGGCCCTGTTCATTATTTATTATAATATATATCCTTGTAGTGAGCTTTTTGTAATCAAGTTCTTATGTTAACATTATAGTCCAGCTACATAAAACGGTAGCAAAATGTTCATAAACGTCTATTTGTTTATTTAAACTCTTTACTGAATACAAAGAAACAGTGGAGTCAAGTGCGAGAATTCCCGCACAAGCCGTCCTCATACGTTAAAAGAAAGTAAACCAAATTGAATTTTAAGATTCAGTTATACAATTTGGCAATAACTGACTAACCAGAGTTTTCACTGCGTGGTCAATAAAGTATTTTTTCCCCCAAAGATTAGGCCTATATAAAAATAGGAAAATAGTTAAAGCTGTTTTCGAAGTACCCGTCCATCCAGAGTCCATCTGTTTAAATAGGAGGAATTAAAAAAAAAAAAAAAAAAAAAAAAAAAAAAAGACGTGTGGTTGAGAACTAATTTATTTTAATTAGTAAATAAATCCAATCACCACTTTAATTAATTGATTTATATAATAATTTATTATGTCTTATTTATTGTATACTGCTATAGCCTACTTAAAGAATGTACATACTTACTTTTTTTCAAATAATCTTATTTGCAAAAGACTCACGCTTTTAAAGCTTGCCTCAATACTAAATGTTATTCCTATGCTGGTCAATCACAGAGGTGAACAGAAATGTATATAAAGAAAAAAAAATACAACTTGTTTAATAGACTCTTAGTTTGGTCAACGCGTGCTGCCTAAAGACTTCGTCTTGCCTTCGTCACACTTCATTGATTCAACCAGTCTGTTCCTGGTTTGATTTCATAACAATTTACCTCCGTCCTCAGCGGGCCAGTTGCAGTGGCGTAGCTAGGGTGAGGGAGGGGTTCAAATTTGAAATTCTCACAGGGCCCCCCCACGTGAGAGGGTCCCCAAAATGAATGTCCGAAATTTGTTTTTACATTAAATATTACGACATTATCTCATGTCATGACGTCGAATGTCAAAATGCAGGAGACTCTAAAGAGATCAAGCCCCCTCCCGGGACCCCAAATCCCTATCTACGCCACTGACCAGTTGCAAGGATAAACAGGGGACGAAAAATGAAGAGGGGCTGATCGAGTTTACTTTAAAGTGTTTTTTTTTTATTATTATTTAACAAACTACTCACGTGACCTGGGATACATACAATAAAGGCTTGTGTCTTCAGCTTGAAGAGGAGTGCAGACTTTCATCTGGCTACGCAGTCCTAGCTATGATCTATATATTTCGCCACAATCTACACAAACATAACCGCTGTCTGCAGGTGGTCAGTTCAA
The DNA here is from genome assembly GCF_947242115.1 of Biomphalaria glabrata. Classification (NCBI taxonomy): domain Eukaryota; kingdom Metazoa; phylum Mollusca; class Gastropoda; family Planorbidae; genus Biomphalaria; species Biomphalaria glabrata. The sequence continues at coordinate 14,236,103 of NC_074723.1, read as the reverse complement.
GCATTCTTTTCGCCGTCTACGCGTGTTGTAGCAAGTAGATTTTGTTATGGTCTCAAAAGCGTATCCCTCGGCCATTGTAAAAGATTTCCGTCTCTTTCAGAAGCCGCCTTTTTCCTCTATGCCAGTTAAAGCAAGCTGGCTTTAAAAGCGTTTTCAGAGAGTACCTCTGTTGCATCGTTCCATTTTCAGCTCGCCAAAACAGATAGGCTTGGATACATAAAAGTGCTATTAAAAAGTCCCCAAGTTGTTTAGTCCTTATCTGCTTATTGAGGGTCACGGCTCTCTAAGCCGTTGCACGGCTCATCCCTGCCGTAAACAACGATGTAGTCACACGATGTAGAGCCATTAACTGTGAGATTAATTTAGAAGTGGCTCATGTACATTTAACGAGGGCCCATAGGCGGACACATCTGAGGTCGCCTAAGTTTTATGTTCACACAAAACTCTCTGTAATCTTGTTTTGTTTTTAAATTCTAACTTCAAAGTTTGGTGAAGCTATTTATTGTACTAGTTGGTTAATTGTACTAGTTGTTTTAGAACTCTCAGCAATAAGTTGCGGATTTGGTAACGTCCTCTGCGTACAATGGACACCAAACATTTTTTGTAAGTACCCATATAAGACCTTGCGATGTTCAGAGCATTTGATTACATGGCCGATATTTTTTTTTTCATTGTTACACCAGAACCCTAGGGACGACTTGTCTGTGTTGAGGAATTAGTTTAGAATAACACAGAGCTGTAACACATTTGTTGTTCTATTTATGTATGTGTAACTGGTCATTATAATCCGTTCACAGCATGCTAGATATGTATAGGCTACTGTGTTCGTTCATCGAGTGCAGTAAAGATGGACAATGTTTCTGTTTACAGCACCAACTAAAGGCTGAGTAATGAGATTTATGATTTACTACAAAGTAGGTGCACACTTAACCTCGATCTAGATCTATAGATCAAAGTGCTCAAGAAACAGGGTTCCAAAGAGACATGCCAAGACATTAATTTCTTTTGTTACATCCTAACCCAAACTTCTGAAGGACGGCAGGGGATGGGGGTGGAAATGGTTTGAACTCAAGACCATCGTGACTGGCCCGAAGCGCATACCACACGTGTTATCAAAGGGTAAAGATTTATGATTAATTTATGCAAGAAAAAAAATGAAGCCAAGAAATGTTTAGAATTTTGTTAAGTTTAGGGAACTTTCCTGTTAAGTTTAGGGAACTTTCTGTTAAGTTTAAGGAACTTTCCAACAGAGAACTAAAGAAGAAGGAAGCACTAAGAGATAAAAACATAAGACTCTATCTTTTTAAATTTTTTGTTTAATAACAATCAACATGTTTAGTGCATTTAAATACAATCCATTAAAAACAAACAACTTACAATTAAACATTGAAACAAAAAAAAATATATAAAAAGAAATTCTTTTCATTGACATTTTGTACCCAGAATGCAATGTTTTCACTCAAACATCAATAAGACATTTTCTATTGACCAACTTCAACACACTAAAAAGCTGTATTTTATAAGAATAATGCATAAATCTTTTGTCTGACAGACTGCCTGTGGGGGGTACAGCCATTAGCTAGATAAACACAAGACTCTGCACAATCAGATCTTCACATACACACACACCATCGGGCTGTTTGGCTTTCTCTCCTCCTCACAGCTCAGCAAATAAAACATAAGTGTACACCTTTCTCTTCTGGAATCTCCATTGATTTCCTTTAATCAGTGGTGGCCTTCCTATACCAGAATCTAGCCCTGAAGTCATCGCTACAGGACACAAAGGCTGGACCGGTGGGCGAGTGGGCAAGATAGCGGACCACGCCATTGTGACCTGAAGAGTATTGAAAATTTAGTTAAAATTTGATAAGTTATTGGTTACACATATTATATTTAAAGGGTTAAATGTTCTATGGTACAATGCCCACAGTTTTGTTACTTATAACAATACCTCTATGTCCGCAGGTAGGCCCTATTCATTAAAGAGTTTAATAAAATAAAGACTTTCAGGAATGTTCAGGAATATTTTGCACACCGTCTTCAAAGTCAATAGGCCTATCATTGCAATTTTATTTACGCTGAATGAGTAGATTTATACATGCGCTGAATCCAAGATTTTTTTTTTCATGGGGAGGAGGAATTGGAGCAGGGTAAAAAATGTTTCCAGTTTGATGAAATCTTTCCTTCATTATTATAAAGAGTTTCAATATTCACTCTTACAAAACATTCATCATCTTCTTAAAGGAGGATTTGTCTTTATTTATTTATTTATTTTTTTTTTCATTTTACTTGCTTAAGACAGTAATTAAAAATGTAGCAGGGTCAGGTCCTCTCTACAAAATAGTGCTAAAGAAAACCCAGGGAACATGACTTTTAGGGAACTAGTGTATCAAAAAAGTCATGTAAAATGCGAAGCAATACAAAAGATACCTCCTTTATACAACTTATAGAGATAATTTTTTTGCTCTTAATAACTAATAAATGTTAGATTTAAAAAAAAATGATCTAGACTCTAGACTGTGCTAAATGTTCCTGAACATTAATTTACTAAACTCTTTTATGACTAGGACCTTCTTGTGGAAATACCTGAAAATGTACAGTCTGTTCAAGATAAGTATTTTCTAGCCAATTAAGTTTTGTACTTTGAACAATTATATCAGTCAAAAGAGAGTTTTTGAAGTGTGGCCAGCTAGAGATTTTTTCCTGACATACATTAACTGTCAAATTTCAAATGTACTCAGATGTGGCCCCTGAAGGGCCCACCCATGGGTAAAGAGGTATGTCTCAATATTTTCAGCACAAATAACAGAAGCTATGAAATACTAACTATCAACAACCACAACCTCAGCTGTCTTCATAAAAAAACGTGAGTGGGGTAAAAGTGTTGCCAACTTGATTGTATTGTTTGGCCAGCTGACATTATTATTATTATTAGATTGTTTATATGCATAAGTATCAATGAAGATATGTTTAAATGTGCGCCTGGCCTGGATGAGATTGAATGATCAACTTCTTGATGGCTGACTTACGGACGCATAGACCGAAAAAGGGGGGGGGGATGGCTGCCTGGTCGTGCGGTTTGCGCCCTGGACTGTCGTTCGGATTTATCGACGGTCGAGGGTTCAAACCCTGCCCGCTCCCATGCCCCGTCGTCCTGCGGGAGGTTTGGACTAGGAAGTAATTATCTTCAACTCTGAAGAAACATCCGAAACATGTAAAACAGTTTACAAACAAAATAAATCTCTCATTCATGGCTACTGGAAGAATTTGGTCAAATGTCTTAAGGGCTTTTGGGCCTAAATGTCGTTAGATTTTTTAGTCATGAAAAAACATTAAACAATGTCTATTTAATCAAGTTTAAAAATAAGTAGGATTATGTGCATACCAATTGCCTTCTTCATTAATAAAAAAAAATAAATAGCTTAAACAACAGAAAACACATAAGTTTATAATAAATATAATTTGTTTAGCTTTATTCTGGCAAATCACACAACTGTATGCTTAAAAATTATAAATGATCACTTCTCGGTCTTCAATTACTCAATTAACTCAACATAAATGTAGCCTCCCTTAATATACATGTAGTTTATTTTTAAAATGTATTTTTATGAGAAAACAGCTTACACATGTAATTTTATGAACAAAATGATTGACGTTCAGAAGATAAAAAGTAGATGTTGCATGCTGGGAAATATCATGAAATCTTTTCTACTTTTTGATATCTAAAAATGACAGACAGACCACACAAAACAAATAGCAGCCTTACAAGGGAGGGGGGCCACTAAAAATATGAGACAAAACAACAACAAACTTGAGCAACAGACTAAATAATGTCTACTCACCAAGGGAGAGCAATCTTTGTCTCTCAGCATTCCTTGAATCCCAGCAACACAGACTAGTTGTCTTCTCATCAGGGAACAGAACTTGGAGAAACAAGAACAGCTCAAGTCATAGACGATTAGGAATACATTCTTATAATTATTAATTACATCATAAATTATTTATAACAATAAATAATGCAAGTGCATTTCTGTTATGTAAGTGTTTTTATTAAGGGTACCTATGTGTTGTTATGTGAGTTCTTTATCCATTCATAAAAAAACAAAAGAAAACTCTTTAAGTTAATTTAAAAACATCAACTTTCATTGTTACCAGAACAAAACTTGCTAAATTTTTTTCTATAATCTCCGGAAACATTTCCTGTGACTGTATGACTCATGGGAAATAGAAGCCAGCATACTTGCTATATTTAAGTACTGACTTGTATAAACACTCCTAAAAACTTGATGTACGTGACTAAAGGATCTTTGATTGAACTGTTGTCTGTTGCCATGATTTCATGATTTCTGTAAACTAGTTTATGAAATCTTCAATGACTTACCATAGTCTTCAGTATGATTGAAGCAGGCCACTGTTCCATGTTCCATAGCTCCAGTAACACCTGCTCCAGTATAGACAATCAAACATCTGTTGGTGGATAGCTCCCAGACCTTAACCAGACTGTCTTTACCACTGGATAATACATACTGCAAAAGACAGAGGAATGGATAAAAAAAAGATGAAAATATCTTATGTGGTGCACCAACAGTCAAACAGACTAAGTAAAGTAAAGGAAAGATCACTCTTTTATTTCTGCAAGTGGGACTAGAGTTACCCAACAAAAAAAAAAAAAGAGGGGGGGGGGGGGAGAACAAGTAGTATTAATCATTGTGACCAAGAAGTCATGGAAAGATCACTCTTTTTTATTTCTACCCTACGTAGTTTTAGCGGCGAAAAAAAGAGGGGAGGGGGAGGTCAACAAGTAATCTACTCTCTATTCACCCGTCACTAAATAGCAGGGCCAGACTCAATCGTTGTGCAAAACTGATTTCATGGTGCCAAATTTGGGTAGGGATATGGATAATAAGTGAAATTTAAGAGTTTGTATTAGAAAATAAATTCGTCTTTGCATTTTATTCATTCTTTACTACGTACAGAACTACTTTATGAGCCTTGAAGGTAGCAAAGTCATACAGTATATCATAAAAATTTGATTTCCTACATAGATCAAGCCCAATAGCAAGAATTACCAAATGTTTTTATCTATCTACAAGAATTGTTGACCTCAAGTAATTCTTCATTAGCTTCTTTCACCAGATTTCAAAATTACGGGCTAATGCATTTTTTTTTATTGTGCGTAGGATTGCCGTTTTCCATATTGATTGAATGACACCCCAAAATTACAATTTTTGTCTATATATTTCAGGAGATTTGCCTAAGGCCAGCCCTGCAAAATAGCGGCGTATGCTACGCCGCCGATCGACTAGTAAAAGAATAGTTTGTTTTTAATAATAAGTTGGATTATTAAATCTTACTCAATTGTAATGATCGTAAAACAATTGGATATTTTCAATCAAACACAAAAATAGCTTAACATTTTCAATAGACAAGACTTAGAAAGCATTGTTAACTTTGACTTTGAAATTCATTGAAGAAAAAAAACATTAAGAATTGTACTTTTTTTTTTCCCAAGAAAATTAGTCAGAAAAGTACTTCTTTATAACAATACATTTGAAATATTTAAAAATGTTATGGACACAGAACCTAGAGAAAAGTTGAGATGTTTGGTCACACCCTGAGAAAAGATACCAACAACAGAGCTAGGCCTTAGAATGGAGCCCCCAGGGCACAAGACACAGAGGAAGACTAAAAAGAATGTGGTGAGGTAGTGTACTAGATTGTCACAGTCTTAGTTGACATTGCATGATCTAAAGTTCACGTCATGTTAATAGTTTAAAAGACACGTGGAATTCCTGATGTAGAAAACAGGAAGTAGAATGAAAAGTTGACTTTGAGTTCAGTCAAGTCAAGTCAGTAAGGTCTTGCTCCCGGTCCAGGAAGGTTGGACGTTTCTTCCTGGACTGGTGTATATATGTATATAGCATGATTGTTGATTAATAATATTTGAGAGTTGATTTCATAATGTGCTTATTGGATATTAAGGTATTATTCGTATTTCAATGGATATCTATAGTTGAAGCTCCAGTGTCACTAGTAGTAATTGTTCTTATTGTTACCCGCTGAGATGCGGACGTGATTGATACTTTTGATACCGCTGTTATGCGGATAGGATTATTATTTCTTGACTTGTAGCACTAACAAGGAGTGCAGTATATTATTATTATGTTGTAAATAAAATCTTCATGTTGTCTGCTGAACAGACTTGAGTCAGTCGTATAGTGTTTGTCTCGTCACGTGTCTAGAGCACTTCAGGAAGTAAGAACCCAGTATTACACCATTCAATCAGTCTCTAATATTCAACGTACATTTACATAGATGAAGCCGAGAGGACAGAGAGCTGGGAAGCCATTAACTCTTTCTCTCCTAATTCAGGATGCCAACGTTGATTTGACTTCCATTAAACTAAATAGATTTTTGGATTTATAAACTTTAATTTATGTTGAGTAAAAAGAGCATGCATTCTCCCATAATTCAATACCAAATATAACATTTTGTGATGACAAACAAAAAAGTTATTGAAGTTTAATCCTAACAGGATAGTGAAATACAAATAAGCAAAACAAATAATACTATCGGAACGAGAAAAATAATTACAGGGAGAGAAAGAGTTACAAAACTAGCAAAAGACAGTGGAGAGTGGCATGTTTTTGCTGAGGCACTATGTTCCTGAGGAGTACAAATTAAAGATGATGATGATGATGATGTAGACAAAATTTAGATTCCTAAATTACTGGTACTATCATCATAGTTTTTTAAAAATTAAGTAAAGGAGTAAACTGGCAGTATATATCTATATGCATGTCTACAATGTCTGTTACATATTCTTTCATAGGTGTACAAAACAGATTTATTTGTAATAAAATGTATCAAGCAATATTAATATACATAATGTAGACTCAAGACGCTATGAGAACATACAGACATAAAAAACAAAGAGTTAAAGTGACAAACTAATTTTGAAAAAATTTTGAAGTGAGGTCTTCATTTTCTTTTTAAAAGTATTCAAGCATGTGGTTTCAGGACTCAATGATATTTCTATATCCAGAGCTGGCCTTGTGAATTGCAGGGCCTAATTTAAAGGGTGCTTGTAAGCCCCTCTTCTAATTTTTGCTTACAATAAACACAAAGATGTGATTGAGTTAATTAAAATTACCTCAATTGTATGATACACTAAATATGTTAATCCTTTAAGTCCTACATCATTACAAACCTATTACAAGAACCATGACTGATAGTGATATGTTAAATGTAAACTGCGGTCCCTGCCAGGCACAGGGCCCAATTTGGAGCCATTGGTCTAATCAGCCTAAGGCCGGACCTGTCTATATCAAAGCAGTATTCATTCAATTCTCACCTTAGAATTTCTAGAGAAAACAACTGAACAAACTTCCTTTCCATCATGAGCTTTATGAAAAGTATTGACACATTTATGACTAACACCATCCCAGATTTTAATGTTGCCATCCACAGAACTTGACACAAACAGATTGGCATTAGGGCTCCACTTTAACTGAAATCATACAGGATTTATCAAATTAGCCAAATCTCAATATATTGAAAAGAATTATAACAAATCGCAAGTTGTCTTAAATCTGTGGCCAAGATTCAAGACTTATGTAATGAATAAGATTTTAATTATTTGCATTAAATATTGGCTGCTTCAAACAAATGAGGTGGTGGTATATTCATATAACTTTAATTATATACCATAAAAGTAAATTTTGTGTATTATAACATTAAATATTACACTTTCATCTGAAGAAAATAACCTAGTTATTATTTTCCTTCTATTTAAAATTATAATAAATGTAAACAGCATACGCCAGTAATTCTTCCACTGTGTTGATCTTGAGGATTACTTCCCACAAAACACTGGAATGTGTTCACATCATAAAGTCGAACTAGAAAAATAAATAGAAAGGTTATAACTAAACTTAAGTCTATAAGCTATGCGCCTACCCCCCCCCCCCCCCACTTGGTGCAATGTCCTCTCAAGGAAGAAAGTTGTATTTTAAATGTTGTCATGTTTGAATATTAGCCAAGTAAAATCTCTAAAATTGTTATCTGTGTTTCAAAAATTTTTATATTTTAAGTAAAAGAGGTAGCTTCCAAGTAGAAACTTGTAAAATGCTTTTGGGAGAGGCATCCGCAAAAACATAGACTAAAAACTGTTTAAGGAAGATTTTTCAAAACATTTCAGCTATTGTGGTTCTTCTCAACTTTCTTGTGTCAGAATGGTCAAAGTTCTAATGAACTGTTGACGATTTTTCTATGACAATAAATATAAAACTCCACGGCAAAATGTCTTAGTAAACATCAATATGTTTTATGACAATCAATTCTTATTGTTGGCCTAATAGATAGTTTGATTTTTCCAGTGCTTTTTTCTGTAAAAAAAAAAGAAAAATAGGTGCCGGTACTCAGTAATGGATTGCCTAACTTTTAACTACTAATAAATTAATAATAAATGTTAAAATACAAAAAAGTCATAATTTTTTCCCCACATTGAAAAAGGTGCCGGTATGCTGTATGGGTGCGTACTGTCACTAAAAAAGCACTGGATTTTTCTAGGATGAAAAAAGCATTCTGATTGCATGATAACGCTAGGCCCTTCTCAACCATTACACTGTGCTCTTATTGTTGATGCAAAGAGAACACATTTTTGAAGTTTAGAATGCAGGAAAATACTTCAGAAAGAGCTTTTACCAGTATATGAAACACTTTATCTAGGAAACACTAGGTCCAAAACAAGGACAAAACAGGCAAGATTTAATGAACATTTCATCAGTAAATTTGGATGTTTAACATAATGTAAATATTTATGCAAAATAAAACCAGAATTGTGTTTATAATTGTATGTCTTTAAGTTTCTTTTTTTATTGCATTACATTCTTACATCCTCCTAGACTCCCCTGTTGGAGCATACAGCATTCTCCCAGGCTGATTAAGGGGGACGCTAACAAATTTTTTTGGGGGGTGGGGGGGGGGGGTGTAGTGAGAAATCCAAAATTGAGGTTTCTGGTTTCTTTAAATAAAAAAAAAAGCTGCCATGACCTAAAAAATGTGATGTATAAATCTTCACCTAATTACTCAACATTAGATTTTTCTTGAGCAATCAACAGATACTCAATATAATTATGACCGAAAAAAACAACAAAAAAAACTCACTGGTTGGATGTCTTGTTCCTGCTAGTAAATATTCTCCACTTGGGTGAAATGAGATCTGTGTCAGCTCTGATACTTCCTACCATCATTGGACAAAACAGATCATTTTTATAACAAGCTGTCACATGATTGTCTAAAAGACTTATAAGACTTAAAGTCAAGCCATTAAGTCAAGTTATTCAAGGCCTTAAGTTAAGTCATTTAAGAACAATATGTTGGATACTGTTAGATTTTAATTTCAATTCTACAAAAGTATCTCTTATAGTAATGCAAGCAACGGGCCATGCAAGCATGATGGTACTAAACATACTTATGCCTTCACAACATAGATAATACTTTTACCCCTATTTTTACAGTAATAAAAAATAACATATATCTATGCATTTTCTTTCATTACAAAAATTCTATAAATACTCAGCTTTTACTTAAATTGCTTACCATATTGAAATGTTTTACTTCATATACAAGATTCAGCGTTTTAATGTTTTACAGCTATTATGAATTTTGAATGTTTCACTGCTATTAATACTATTATAAAGTTTGAATGTTTCACTACATTTATAAAGACTGAATGAATGACCACTATTAATAAAGTTTAAATAATTTACTTCTATTATAAAGTCTGAGTGTTTCACTGCTATTAAAAATTTAAATGTTTCACTGCTACAATATAGTTAGAATATTTCACTGCTATTATAAGTTTCACTGTTTTACTGCTTTTATAAAGTTTAAATATTTCAGCACTATTATAAAGTTTAAAAGTTTCACTACTATTATAAAGTTTGAATGTTATATAGTTTGAATTTTTCACAGCTATAATAAAGTTTGAATGTTATATAGTTTGAATTTTTCACAGCTATAATAAAGTTTGAATGTATTGCAGCAACGAATCAGTTTAATTATTTTACTGCTATTATAACGTTTGAATGTTTCACCACTATCCTAACGTTTCAATGTTTTACTCCCATTATAAAGTTTTAATGTATTACAGCTATTAACCAAATTAAATGTTTCACCTCTATTATAAAGTTTGAATGTTTCACTGCTATTATAAAGTTTTAATGTTTCACCTCTATAATAATGTTGTAATGTTTCTCTGCAATAAAGAAGTTTAATATTTCACCAGTATCATAAGGTTTAAATGTTTTACTGCTATTATAAAGTTTGAATGATTTGCCACTATCACCTTCATACATGGTGTGTTCATATGTACATACGACTTTAAAACTTTTTTTTTTAAATGCATGATGGTAAAAATATCAATTTAATACACAGACACAGTCTAGACAAAAACTTGCCAAATGATTATAAATTGCAAATTAACAAGTGGTTAATTGATCTTACCTGAATACTCTTGAAAGCTTTCTTGACCGAAGGTTTAGAATACTCAAAGAATCTAATACTGAAGTCATCACTCCCAGAGGCCAGGATGGACTCGTATGGGTGAAAGTCCAAACATGTGACTTCCTACAGATAAATGTAGACATTTGTAATTTCCATTTGCCATTTAATTTTATAATACAAAACTGAAGCATGATAATCTATACATTTCAAATGCTTTTTTTTTTATTCTGCTAAATAAATCACAATGTTTCTTATATGAAACAATATATTTCTTTCAAAACATTCATTAGACAATGTGTTTCTTATTTATTGAACATAAATTACTTCCACTTTTCAGAACTCACACTTCACTGATGTAATAGGAAACAAACCATTTACAAATTCATTCCTAAAAATACATTTCGTTTCATTTCTTAATTACCAATGACAAAAAATGAGTAAGTTATAGAAAGCAATTAATGTTGTGGTGAAGAGTTATTACCCCATTATGGTCATATAATGTTCTGATCACTGGATGGTTTTCCATCTGTTGCTGAGGGGTCTCTAGAGCCATGACATCAGCAGGTGTGGCACTTTTAGACAACATCCTCTCCACATCCAATATCTAGCAAGTCATAGGCCATAAACAAAAGAAAAATAAGTTTCTTGTGACAATTCTATATCATGTTTAAGTTAACAGAAAATAAATTGTTGTTGCATTTCTTATCATTGATGGCTTTTGAGATTTTATGTTAAATTATCTATAAAAATTAACAACAATACTGTTTCCCAAAACTAAGACAATCAGTGTATTGCTTCAATTGATGAGCCCCAGACTTTTAGTTAACAACTTATGTTTCCTGCAAGCAACAGAAAATAGACCCACACCTTATTAACTAATATAGAGGTGTGGTGGCTGAGTGGTAAAACACGTGGCTTCCAAACTGGGTTCCATGGTTCAAAACCTGGTGAAGACTGGGATTTTTATTTTACGAATCTTTGGGCACCCCTGAGTCCACCCACCTGACATTAGTTGGGGAAAAGTAAAAGCGGTTGGTGCTGGCCACATGACACGGATGACCTTTACATCATCTGCCTTATAAAACACAAGGCCTGACAGAAGAACTTTACTTATTAGCTAATATGCTTGTTTCTTATAGTAATCATACCCATTAAAAACTAAAATGAAAATTTTATAACTTAATGACATTATTCAAATATAGTTGTTAAATTATCTATAAAAATTAACAACAATACTGTTTCCCAAAACTAAGACAATCAGTGTATTGCTTCAATTGACGAGCCCCAGACTTTTAGTTAACAACTTATGTTTCCTGCAAGCAACAGAAAATAGACCCACACCTTATTAACTAATATAGAGGTGTGGTGGCTGAGTGGTAAAACACGTGGCTTCCAAACTGGGTTCCATGGTTCAAAACCTGGTGAAGACTGGGATTTTTATTTTACGAATCTTTGGGCACCCCTGAGTCCACCCACCTGACATTAGTTGGGGAAAAGTAAAAGCGGTTGGTGCTGGCCACATGACACGGATGACCTTTACATCATCTGCCTTATAAAACACAAGGCCTGACAGAAGAACTTTACTTATTAGCTAATATGCTTGTTTCTTATAGTAATCATACCCATTAAAAACTAAAATGAAAATTTTATAACTTAATGACATTATTCAAATATAGTTGTACTAATCAGACAATTTTCGTCTCCATTATAATAAACTAACACTTAGAGACCCTTACAAAGTTTTGACAAAAATGAAACCACAGGATAAAAGAGATAAGCCTGAATAACTTGGATGCTTCCATTCTAAATAGTTAATGAACAATTATAACTTTAACAAGCATCTAATAAATACTGTTTTAGGGTTAGGGTTATCTTTTTACCTCATGAACTAGACAATGACATGTATTTAGGACTTCTGTTAAATGAATGTGATATACTTTAAGCCAGTTTCTCCAAGTTAAGATTTTAAATACAAGTCAAGCATTTATTTGTGTGAACTGAAAACAGAGCATTACTCCAGTAACAGAAATAATTAATAATAATTATGAGTATTGATCTGTAAAAAAAAAAGGTTGCCATGGCTACACTAGTCCCAGACACACCCACAATGTTTACTACTGAAGAAACTTTATAATTATTCTATAAAATTATCACAAATAAAAAGTGATAATGAAGATTTTGATCGAGATAAGTTCCAGGTAGATCTAGATTTAGCATAGCATGAGGTAGTTTTGTATATTAGTAGTATTTAGATCTATATCTGTTAATCAGGATAGGTAAAGAGTTTAGATCAAGATCTTCGCTTTTATCTCTTGCAAGCCTATGTCTTGCACTGGTCTGGTATTAGAATCAAAGATGTCTTAGGCAAATAAAAATAAGAGATCTAAATCCCATTGATTCACATGTACATTATATTTGAGAACATTTGAATGATAGATTTAGTACTGGTATCTATTGTAATTGGTAGTAATTGAAAAGTGCAATAATTTTCCCTTTTTTCCTGACTAGAAATCCATGTAAAAATAATAATTTAATCAGTGATTATTTAGCCATGTTTGGAACATTTTTCTTTTTTTAAAAAAAGTAAGCTTTGTTGTTTTTAAATACACAGAAGTCAATGAGTTGAGATCGTTTTAAAGGACTGCTATAAATCAAGCATACACCAGGTTACTAAAAATTAATATGTTCTATGTTTAACCTAGTACATAAAATTTAAAGAAATTTATCCTAAGACAAAAAGTCTAACATCAAATTATTCTCAGTGTTTGTTATTTTTTTTATTAGCCACAAAAATATATATAGGCTAAGAGAACTTAAATGAAACCCAACAATAGGTTTCAGAAAGCTCTAATTTGTTGAAATATGACAGTTAAATAGAGGGATTTAAAAAAATCTTCTTATCTTATATAATACAGACGTTACTTCAAAAAAGAAGATGATTACGTCCTACGCGTCATGCATTTAGTCATGCATATTAACCAATGACTTAAATTCTGCCAAGTCACTGGTTTTCCTGGCTAGCTCAGGCAACCCATTCCATGCTCTAATAGCACTAGGGAAGAAGGAGTATTTGTACAAATTTGTCCTAGCATAT